>NW_020523544.1:0-82646 GCF_003368295.1 Carassius auratus
AGTTGTAGGGGCGTGACAAATCTCGGAAGCATAGGGCGGAGCTTCGCGGCAGTGTTTGCTGGCACGAGAGTTTTATCTGTATTTTGTGAGTAACTGAAACAAAATATGCAAATATTTATAGTGTAGTAATTGTTGCAGTATGATAATGTAACGAGGAAGCTTGTGCAAAAAAAAAATATTTTCATATGTTTAAAGATGTGAATGACTGTTTGAGCAAATAAAAAACCTTGCACTTCACTTGCCGATTGAACTATTGAAATGTATTGCCATGAAAACAGACCACAGTCTCCTTGATGCATATATAATCGATATATTCCTTGATACGTAATTAAGTATTTTGTAGAATGCGTTGTGAAATGGTGATAAAGTAATTCATAAAACGTATTATGTTTTATTCGTATTACAGAGAATGGCATATTTTTGAAATGTTAATATGTAAGTTTGATAATGCATGATCGTTATCTGTGAAACAGCTTTGGTAATATCCTCTGAAATACAGTTTAAGCTTACTTTTAGGCCAGTTTCTTTACTTATGCTGCTTAATTTTGGAAGTCTAGTTGTGTGCAGAACAGGAACATTCCAAATGACACCTGACCCATTACAGGTTTGAAGACTAACCAAGTAGTGTGTATCTCTTAACTTGCAGATTCAGCTTTCATGACTCCACAATGGGAGCTTGGTATCTCTCCCTCGATGGGAGATGATGGCATACTGGATTCTCTCCTTCTCCTCCCATCTCTATTCTTTCTACAGTTGCACAGGTTTCCAAAGGTGAGCTGCCGTCTGCCAAGAACAAAAAGAAAAAAAAGGAAAGGATCTCAGGGATCTTACATCTCAGCAATGGTTCAGTGGCAACATATTTAGTTATCAAAGGAAAACAGATTAAAATCCCAAACCTAATATACAATTAAAAAAGAACAAAATTGCAACAGAACATTAGATAACCACCACCCACAAATTTGTCAGCTAGACATACAAACATATTGAATGTTATTAAATGAATATACCTGTTGAATCATTTATTTAGATGAAATTATCCAAAATGACTCTAAAATAATATTTGCTCCGTTTGTACGGCAAAAGGGCTACTGTGGTGTGTGTGTGTGGTGGTGGGGGGGGGTGTTTGTTCCTGTTGTGTTAACTGCTGACTCTAAGGGTTCTGAAAAGGTTGTGCTGTCATTTTGAGGGACGAGGGGATCTCTGGTCAGCAAAAGACACCACACAGCACCCATTTGATCTCTTTCAACCAAAACATGCCAGTCAAAAAAGCTTAAAAATAGAGCCTTTCCTCATGCACAGAGAAAACACTGCATACTGTAAATAATAACGTGCGTGAAATTGCTGATACATTTAAACCTAAATATTTTAGCTATAAGACAAACGATTTTAAAGAACACCAACCAGCTGACTTTGTTACAGTAAATCAGAGTAATCATTTTTAATTAAGCTGAATTGAATGCTTAAGATATTAAGCAAAACATTAACTTTATATGTTTGTGAATAAATTTAAGGAAGTCAGTCGGTCAGTGTTCTTAAACTTAATTCACAGGATCTACATCGTTTATTTTGTATCTTAAATATTGTATTTTGTGTCTTACTGCTTTTCATGTTGAAGACACTTTGTGAATCAATATACAAAATATGACTCTGGGTCAGTGTCACTTAAGATTTATGTCACAGCAAACATGCCCATGAGAAGACTTTTTGCAATCTGTGTGTTCCAAGACCGTGAAACCAACAGATGGCACTGTGGTCTTACTTCTATTTCCATGTACACTTTCATTTCTAGAAAAAAATTGTGCGTGTTTATGATAGTGTGAATAGATCTTTGCCTGCCAGTACACCCTGCAGGAAAACCGTCTGTCGAGGTGATGAGAGGTCCGTCCTGAGAAACTGGATGAAGAAAGAGATGTAGGGAGAGAGGGATGGAGAGAGAGAGGGGCGGGGTGGAGAAAACAATACCAGACTGACACTGCATTGCAGGGGAGAAAGGAGAGATTTAATGCATGTGTGTAAAGAATATGAATATGCTTTATCTAAAACTTCCTACTACAAGATCCAATTTCTGTAGAATTTTTTTTCACCCATTTTGCAACACATGCCTCGAAGAGGATTTGAAGGGATGGTTCACCTAAAAATAATAAAAGTTATTTCAAACCTGTATGACTTAATTCCTTCTATGGGAAACCAAGGAGAAGTTTAGCAGAATGTGTTAGTGCTGTATTCACTCTGACATTAAAAGTGGGTATTGACCAGGGGCTGTCAAGTTCACTTGAACTTTTATTGTAGCAACAACTTGGATGTTCTGCTAAACTTTCCCTTGAAAACATTACAATTTTGGAATGACAAAACACTACTTTTTGGATGAACTATCTCTTTACAAGAAGTTGTGCTTTGAAACGTTAACATCCCGTAGAGTCCGTATTAGTGGAGAATGAAGTGGATGTTGAATAAACACAATTCTGATTCTAGTAATCCAAAATAGTCCTGTTTGTGGACTTTGTTTACCTCCCGAATAGTATGAGAGAAATGTGTGTCCTGTGTGTGATTGACAGAGCATGAGGTCAGCCTGGACAGAGAGGTGCAGCTGGAGAGAGGATTCCTTATATGGGGATTCAAGAAGGTGAGACAACACATGATAATTATATTAGTGACTTTAATCAGGGTGACACATTTGGCTGATGCACCCCACCAAGCCCAATTTCCTGTTTCCCGCTCAATCAAGTTCCTTTTATACAGACATGCAAAACGGACACACTTTATGTGTGTCTGTGTTTGTATACATGTGTGTTTCTGTCTGTGTCTGTTTTAGGACCCTACAGATTTTGAGTGGAGTTTTTGGAATGAGTGGGCATGGCAATCTCTTTTGTGGTCTTTGATTGGCCATGCTGTGGTCTCTAGATTGGCAGATAATTTTTTGCCTCAGGTAAGTTTAATTCAGAACAAATGTACTCATCTGATGTTTGCATGTTCCATAATTTTTCCTTGTGCATGTGTGTTTCAGTTCCGACTGGCAGTCATAACGGTGTATGGCTTCCTCTCAGCTGGGTGGCTTCTCGGCGTGCGAGGCTTGAGTGTCTTGATGTTGCATCTGAGCATCTCATTGGTGGTTGCTCAGCTACGTAGCCCCATCCTCTCATGGTTTTGCTCCCTCCTGCTACTCTCCACACTCAATATCACTGCCCTCCAGGATTTACAGGTGTGTGTTAGTAATAGCTGTAAACCATATATGTGAGGCGCCAAATTTTCTCCTCATCTAAAGCTGCTAAAAATGTCCAATTTAAAGGGATTGTTCACCCAAAAATGAAAGGCTGTCCTCATTTACTCACTTTCACGTAGTTCCAAGTCGTTATGGCTTTTTTTCTCTCTTTCTTGGAACACAAAAGGAGGTACTTTAATGATGTGCTGGTTGCTTTTTCTTCCATGAAACCATATCAAGAATAATGTCTAGATCTTTCAAGCTTCAAAAAAGGATACAAAACCACATAAAAGTATCATAAATGACTTGTGCGCCATACTCAATATTCATGGGGGAAATAGCAGTGCCTGACTTGAACATATTTTTCAGTCAGTTGCTAAATTTAGTTTAAGTTTGAGCAATTTTGTTATGTTACTAAAATATTTCAAGTTTTTTAAATATATATATATATTTTATTTATTTCAGCTTTATTTCAAATAACAAAAACTGTTTTTAGTTGTTTTCAGTTTTAGTTAATAATTCCAAATAGGTTGATTTGCTTGTAAAAACCATTCTAAATGGTTCATGCACAAATCAAACTGAATCATTCAACTCAATTCTTAAGTTAAAATCTCCCTGGAGGTGAAGATTATTAGTGAATGACTTCAGTTTTGATCAGTTTTTCACACAAATCTGTTGTATGGCTTCAAACGACTTGAAATATAGAACATGAATCACATTGTACAGTTTTTTGTTGTTTTTTTGTGCCCTTTATTGAACATTTAAAACTTAAGTTCCAATTTGTTGTAATTGCATGTAAAAGAGTGGCCAACACAGTCTTCAAAATATCTTCTTTTGTGTTCCTCAAAATAAATAAAGTAATACAGTTTTGGACCTTTATAACGTATTTACTTTAGAATTAAATGATTACAGAATTACTGTATTTGGTCAAACTACCTGCATCTCTTTCAAGCTATCTGTATTGATGGGGTGAGGTGTGACGGCGAAAGTAAGGGCTTTGTCCAGTTCAGGATCAGGAGTCTGTGCTTTCTCAGAGCACATCTGCAGAGCTCCGCAGAGAGAATGGAGATGAGACTGAAACAGGCCTGCATTAAGCATCAGCATTGTCTTTACAAACACAGTGGCGTACACACTCAAACAGTCTCCCAAGCAAAATTCAAAGTCAAGCATTTGCATGCACAACATTGGTTATGTATTTCCTTTTTCCTATTTAGATGTCATACAGCTGACTCACACAAGGTCTTGTTTTTTGTTTGTTTCTTTAAATGCTTAGTCACTTGACACAGTGAATGATTGATTGACAGCTGTCATTAGATATCCGTCTGAAGGGAAAAGCAACGAGATCAACAAGCTTGTGCCAATGGAGAGGAGGAAAGAGACGGAGGGAATATTGATCTGAGTGACAAATGAGTTTCCTTCTTGCCTTGAGTGTCTCCTTGATTAATTGTGACACAGGCCCAAAGCTTCCCCTCTTATTCAAAACTTCATTTAATTATTATGTATTGCTCCGAAGCAGTCATTAACATACCCATCTGAAGAACAAACCACTGTAATGTAATCAATTGTGATCTTTATTCGCTTTTTAATGATCTCTTTTTTTTTCAGTACATCTGTTTACCTCAGCTACTTACGAGCTGTGAAAAACCCTCAGGAAGACCGCAGAATACCCATGCAGCCAGCGCAGAGATCGCCATAATGACATACAAAGAACGCTTTTCATATTTCACAACGCTACCCTGTCATTTGGTGTACTGTAATTTTGAGGCAGTTATAGCTTTATTTTTGAGTGGCGATAATGAGTTTTGAAAGTGGCTGCTGCTGTGTCTCCTGGCTAGATGCCATCTGTCATCTTCTGAGCATGCCCAGTAGATCATATTAGTTTAGTTTCGCGTGGAAGCTGGTCTGAGGTGGGAGTATCCTGGGAAGCTGTGGTTTACAGCGGTTGTTCATCCCTTACACAGTAGGCTTGTAAACATTAGTCAGTCTAATATTACGGAGATGCTATTGCCCTATTTATGAAATACAAAGGACTAGTTAGACACGTTCGGATCCTTGAGTTACACTTAAAATCTCAGAGTGACATTGTATTGTATACAATATAGCAAACTAAGTTTTAACTGGTCCCAAGCTTGATCTTTGAAGCTTCACAAAGTATGCAAAACCACTGTAAAATCTTATGACTCGTTCATGAGGGAATCAGCAATACCTGTCTTGAACGAATTGTTCTTTTGAATCAAATCTTTCTCAGTTGATTCAAGTGATATTTTTGTATTGTTTATGTACTATTACAATATCTTAAATGTGTCAAACTATGCTGCATTTTGAAGAATATTAGCATCATTTTATAATTTCCGAAAAGCTTGAAGAGTACGACTATATAATAGAGTGTAACGTACAAAAAGAGAGAGAGAAAAGAAAATCCAATAAGCTGTCTCACTGATGGCATTTCCCACCAAAATTGGAAAAAACAAAGGCCCACAGAGCCAATAAAATAAGCTGTAATCCTGAATATACTAAATGTATTTTTATTTGGGTGTTTTGGCAGAAATGTATTGAGGGACTGAATAAATCAGGCCACTCTTTTTTCTTTTTTTGTCATCAGGCTGTGCCTTCTGCCTGTGAATTTTATTTTTTTAATATATGAATTTTGTAGATTGTGGTCCTGCTTCATCAGTTCTGACAAGATTGTCTTCCTTTTTGTTTTTGACACCCGTGGCAACTCTATCTGACCTAATAATAAAGTAAACTTATTAAATAAAAAAAAAAGGCAAAAAAATTGCCTGCTGAGGCAATCCCATGTACACCCAGTAGCACCAATTTACTTGTCTTATGATTCGGTTTAGATTTACATCCACTGATGTGTGGTTTACTGATTAGTTTGTGAATTTAATCGTTTTTTTCCCTCTGTTTTATTGGTCTCTAGCGTGGTTTGTACACTTCTGAAGACCAGTACTACCTCTTGCTCTTTAGTACTGCTGTTTGTAGCTTGCGCTGCATTAGCTTCAGTCTGGAGCTGTGCTGGCACCCACTGCAGGCCGGAGGACCAAACCACTGCTCCCATCTAGAGGAAAAACGACTGAAGACTCTGATTTTTCAGTTCTACAAGCTCACTGCCTACTGTTTCTATCACCCCCTGTTTTACAATGGACCCATTGTGACCTACAGAGACTTCAGTGAACAGGTAGAAGAAAATTAGATTCATAAAAGGCCGCAAGGTCTGTGCGTTATCCAGATTTACTGTGAATGTCTTTCTCTGTCTCTGCAGATAGAGAGGCCAGTGTGTAAAGTCTCTGTGGTGTATGTGCTGAGTGGAATACTGCGTGTGTGTGTCTGGTGGTGTTTAGCCGAATTCATGATCCACTTCATGTACATGCACGCCATCCAGAGCCACGAAACCTACCTGGAGATGCTGCCGCCCTGGGCACTGGGTACGTTTCTGGCTGCCTATGAATCCATGGACTTTCACCATAGTATATATTGAATTTGATGAAGAATGTCTCAGCAGACTTTAGGAATGCAAGTGTGTGCATTTATGCATTTCAAGACATACTGCATCTGCCATGTTGGTGTTTTTTTCAGCATTTTACTTTTTTTTTTTTTTGACATACTTCTGTTTGCATACAGTGAAGCAGGGAAGTCTTTCAAAATAGATACAGTCTGTCCTGGTATAACTGGTGTTATTTTGGGTGCTAAATTGTTTATTATCTTGCACAGATGTTCACAACGAACCCCCCAACACACACACACACACTCACAGTTTCAGCCGTGAGCAGCATCTTAACCTCCACACTTGCTGTCTATTGATCTGTAGAAGTTGCTGATTCGTGCTGCCTGAACTTTGATTCAAAATCACAGACTCTGCAAGAGAGAGCGGTGTAGAGAGGGTCTATACAGCAAGAACGTCAAGTCATTATCGCCACTTTGTACCTGTTTTGTACAGAAAGGGCTCGCAGAAATTCTGTCCTATTTTTTTTTACAGGCTTTTAGCTCTTGTACCAGTGGGATATGGGAAAGACAGATGCTGTTCTCAGTTTCCACTGACACAAAGAAAGAGAGAAGCGAAGAGGGAGAGATGACTAGAGAGGATGAGGATGATCGAACTAAATTATGAAACAGTTCGGAATAAAATTGAAATCTGATATAAATCATCAAATCTGTGGTTCTTCTCGGCTAGAATGAGATGAAGCGACGAAATGAGCTTGACTTAAACTTCACGGCCCAAACTGTGGCACCTGATGTGACCAAACAGCTCTGTCATTTTAGATGTTTAAAGGGCAAATGTCAATGTGAACCGCTTTACTTTTTAATGTCATCTGACCACTCTCTCTTTTTCACATGCAGGTGGTTTGGCTCTTGCGTTGGTCCAGTTTTTTTACATAAAGTACCTGGTCTTGTTTGGAGCGGTGTCTCTGTTTGTCAGACTGGATGGACTGGAGCCGCCAAAGTTACCACGCTGTGTCAGCATCATGTACAGCTTCACTGGGATGTGGAGGTAAATAAACACACACTTCTGTGTTCTGTCAAACCTCAAAAAGACTATAGAGCTGGACTGGATTGATTTTGAAGCGATTCAGTCATCTCCTGCAGTATGTCTGTGTACCAGCAAGGGGCAGAGCTGCACTGCATTCACTATAATTGATTGAAGCCGCAAAACGATTGGCACAATGGTATAAGACTCACTTACATCCATCTACAAGCACATTATAGCAGCATAACAAGATCCATGCTTGTCACAAACATCTTGCCTCAAACGTATGGAATTGAGTGTTTGATTTCTCTGATGGAGTTTAGCGCTCTGATGTCTCATGAGATGATGTGGAACAGGCTCATACATGCAGGCTTCCTTCTAGACTATTGGATTTTACACTAAAGCTTGAAAGCTTGTTGAAGACGTGCGGCATTTCAACTTCAGTAGTCTGGAATGGTCTCCTTGGCAACCAACACCAGTCTGGAAACAGAAGTGTTTTAGATTTTCTGATATTTTTTTCTGTCTGATTTTTCATCACAGTCTTTAAACTTGGTAGAATACACACATTACTAATGATTTATTGCCTTACTTTAATAAATCCATAGCGTCATGTGCAAAAGACTCAAATCTATTTAAATAATAATAATAATAATTAGTGGAATACTGTTAAAATGTTTTTTTGTTATTATTATTATTTATTATTATTGTTGAATGCTGCACCAAGGCCGCATTTATTTGTTCATAAATACAGTTAAAGCATTTAATATTGTGAAACATTACTATGATTTAACTTTTTTCTGTTTGAATATATTTTTTTATATACATGATTCTTCGGAAATCATTTTGATGTGCAGATTTGCTGCTCAAAAACATTTATTATTATAAATGTAAACATTTAGGCTGCTTACTATTTATTTTTTTTTATTTTTTTTTATGGAAACCATGATACTTTTTGCAGTGTAGCTTTTATCATTTTAATGCATGCCTGTGGAATAAAATAATTAATAATAAAATAATTTTACTGACCCCAAACTTTTGAATGGTAGATTATTTATTATATGTTGTGTTTACAATAGTTTTGTACTCTGGGGCGCTGTAAAGGGGGGGTAAACGATGACGATTCTCGGGGCCCATGACTAAGAGGGGGCCCAGAGAAGCCCCCAATAAAATTGTGGTGCTAAAAAAAAATATTTGATAGTAAAAATTATTAACTTTAAATTATTCTATTTGCTGTTTCCTGGTGTCAAAAAATGTATTTGTTTAGGAAACACAAACGTCCGTGGGCCCCTCTCCCCCTCTCGATTATCATAAAATGGTTTAGTCCGCCCAAATTGTATCCTGTAACCAAGGCAACACAATAGCGCCGGCAGATTCAACTTGACAGGAGAATGTGAAAATGGCTCAAAAATCTGGAAGTCAAAAACGGAAAGAGAAAAAAAATAAGAGAAGTGAAAGAGGCAAAGGGTCGACAGTATGTTACCCAACATTTCACAAGAAAAAAAGTGGGTTTGTAAGTAGGCCTAAATTGTTAGTGGACCGCCCGCGACAATGATCGTAACCTACGGCACTTTTCTGTGCGTACGCACGCTTTGTACATGAGGCCCTAGGTCTCTACGGTAGCATTTTTCGATAAGTTGGCACGTTTCGATAGAGCAGGGTGCAGAGGGTGCACGGCTTTGCCTCACATGCAGCCGGTGTCGGCATCTTTGTACGAGGCGGCGCCCACTTTCAGCACCCTGCTGCGGTCCACGCTGTTGCACCTGTCTTGCAAGCAGTAACTTCATGAACTCGAACTATCAGCTGTTTGTGAGGTTTCAGTGCCTCTCTTGAAGATGATGTGGAGTTGTATTACTACACTGTCCCCTATATTGTCAAATACAGCATGATTCATCTCTGCAAACCATCTTCACATAATACTTTCACATTATCTGATCCAGACCGTCGGCAAAACTCAATTTAAACAGCGCAAAATCACTGCCTGTGGACGTTATAGATAGAAATTATTATATTTCTGTTTTTATTCACACAATAAATATTTAAACTAGTTTTAATGAAAATTCGTGTAGTTTTAGGAAAAGTCAGGGAGCAGCAAGGCTTTGTGATTTATTTAGACAAAGTTACTGACTATGCAAATTTCAAAACGGTCAAAATGATGCCGTGTTCATTCTAGTGTTAAAGATAATTACCATAAGTTTAAATGTTGCGGTTAAAATAAATGCTGGTTGCTGTTGGAATGTTAAAAGTGCATGATAAGGGAACTCAATTTTCTCAAACGCACTTCAGTGTTTCCGTTACATTTCAACTGTCATGTTAAAAATATCAGGTTAGATTAGATTAACTTTATTGTCATTGCTAGTGTACAGTACAAATATTCATACAAATATAAATATATGTGAATACCACTGATCTATATATATAGATTAGTGGTGAATACACTATATTACACATGTACAGCTATGCACAGTATATACATTATACAGTACTGAAGTAGTGCAGTATTACAGAGGACAAATTACAGGTGTGGATGGACATGGGATGGAGTTCAATTGTCTGATTGACTTAAATATATGAGAATGATAGTCAAAATACCATAAAAGAGCATGATTTTATGTAAATTAATATGAAAAAACTCTCAGCTGTGTTGGGGGCCCTGTCAAGATTCTTTTCATGGGGCCCAAAATCCTCAGCAGTGCCCCTGTTTGTACTACAATATTAACCACCACTGCAAAAAACTAAACAAATTAAATATCATGACAGAAAAATTCTGAAAGTGTAATAAACAATTTGAAGGAGTTTCATTAATTTATCATTTGTTTTACAAGAAAAAAACGACTATCTTTAATAACTTAACAAACAATATTCCCTAATAGTTTTTGTATCTACTTCATTAAGCCAATGATTGTCAGTTAAATTTCATAACCCATCATCATGAAGATCGAGTGACACTATCTTCTGTTTCCTGTGTGACCGTGCATGTTTTGTGTATATCAGCAGATCTGCGCTGCAGACAGCTGCTGAAGCTCTGAGAGCCGGAAAGGTTAAACACCAGTGTGTCTGTGTCTGAGTGGTGTTGAAGGTGATGGCGTTTAGAGTGTGATAAATGGGAGCTGTAAGGGAACAGACGTATGCCGGAGACTTTAGCAGGACCTGCTGTAAGACCCCGTCTGGCTTCAATCCCACACGGAGAGACAGAGCTCAGCTCCTCTGGACCCGATGGAGTACAAATACACTCAGCATAGCCTCGGCACACTCACACACACTGATATACAGCCAAACCCCACTCACTCTCTCATCTCTGTGTTTAATGGCTCAGAACCGCCGGATGCAACATACCTCGTTTAGACAGTACCCCATACTGCAGGACAGCAAAGTCTCTGATTACAGTGCAAATGTCCTGCAGGGAGAGAACGAGATTGAGAACAACAGAGAGCAAGAGAGAGAGAGAGGCTGAAATGTTCCTCTTGGCTGTAGTTAACTCTGGAGATTGCTGTTTGTGTGTGTGCATGTGTCTACACACATGTGCGTGAATGTGTGAGTATTGCTGTGTGTGCAAGTGTGTGATTTAGTGCTGTCACTATCATGGACTTGGTTGACGGTGGTTGAAAGGTTTGTGGGTTGCTATAAAACACTTCATTTAGTCCGGCATCAACACACACACACTCTATAGCATTTTGCTGACTCCTGCCTATAGCTATCTGATCACTCTCAATGGATCTATTGTTTTTATGGGTCAATGACACAAGGCTATTATTTCCAAATCTAATTAAAAAGTTAATTTGGCATTTAATCAATACGTGTTGTCTTATGCACGTTTTTGGTCTTATTCTGAATAATTATATATATATATATATATATATATATATATATATATATATATATATATATATTCAGTTGCTGGTCATATAATTATAATATCATCAAAAAGTTGATTTCACTAATTCCATTCAAAAAGTAAAACTTGTATATTATATTCATTACACACAGACTGATATATTTCAAATGTTTATTTCTTTTAATTTTGATGATTATAACTGACAACTAAGGAAAATCCCAAATTCAGAATCTCAGAAAATTAGAATATTGTAAAAAGGTTCAATATTGAAGACATCTGGTGCCACACTCTAATCATTTAATTAACTCAAAACACCTGCAAAGGCCTTTAAATGGTCTCTCAGTCTATTTCTGTAGGCTACACAATCATGGGGAAGACTGCTGACTTGACAGTTGTCCAAAAGATGACCATTGACACCTTGCAAAAGGAGGGCAAGGCACAAAAGTTCATTGCAAAAGAGGCTGGCTGTTCACAGAGCTCTGAGTCCAAGCACATTAATAGAGAGGCGAAGGGAAGGAAAAGATGTGGTAGGAAAAAGTACAAGCTATAGGGATAACCGCAGCCTGGAGAGGATTGTGAAACAAAACCCATTCAAAAATTTGGGGGAGATTCACAAAGAGTGGACTGCAGCTGGAGTCAGTGCTTCAAGAACAACTACGCACAGACAAATGCAAGACATGGGTTTCATCTGCATTCCTTGTGTCTTGAACAACAAACAGCGTCAGAAGTGTCTCACTTGGGCTAAAGACAAAAAAGAATGGACTGCTGCTGAGTGGTCCAAAGTTATGTTCTCTGATGAAAGTAGATTTTGCATTTCCTTTGAGAATCAGGGTCCCAGACTCTGGAGGAAGAGAGGAGAGGCACACAATCCATGTTGCTTGAGGTCCAGTGTAAAGTTTCCACAGTCAGTATTGGTTTGCGGTGCCATGTCATCTGCTGGTGTTGGTCCACTGTGTTTTCTGAGGTCCAAGGTCAAGTCGGCGGTATACCAGAAAGTTTTAGAGCACTTCATGCTTCCTGCTGAATGAGCTTTATGTAGATGCAGATTTCATTTTCAAACAGGACTTGGCACCTGCACACAGTGCCAAAGCTTCCAGTACCTGGTTTAAGGACCACGGTATCCCTGTTCTTAATTGGCCAGCAAACTCACCTGACCTTAACCCCATGGATAATCTGTGGGGTATTATGAAGTGGAAGTTTGCGAAATGCCAGACCCAACAATTTTTATGATATTCTAATTATATGACCAGCACCGTTATGTGTGTGTATATGTGTATATATATATTTCATTTAACTATTCATTGTTAACTATGATCCTAAGCCAAAATGTCATAAATGGCATGTTTGATAGCCATTTAATTTCTAAAGTGAAATTCATTTGGACATTTTTGGGGGAGGTATAAAGTTGACAGCTGCTGTCCTGATGCCATGATGAAGAAAATAGCCTCATTAAAAAAGTTAACTCTTAAAATCCTTCAGTAGTTTAACTGAATTACGAGAGATGTGCAGTAGGAAAAAATAACAAGAAGAATAATATCATAGAAAGAACTTTGTGTTAAGGACGTAAATGCATTTCTAAATACTTGATCTCTAGATGTCTACAAAGACTGAATTTCTAAAGATTTTTTGCCTTCTAAAGACTTTTTCTTTATTGTTTATCATTGATCCCTAAACCGCTCCCACCCATTTTTAGATTTTCATTAGAACTTATTTAGTATGTTTATTGACACCTTATCCTCATGGGAATGTTAGCTGGTCTTTTACTGCCCTTTTTACAATACCCTTGTGGAGACATTAGGTCTCTCTCACACACATACATGCAGTGAGAACAAGACCAGGTCTTAAACTGATCACCGTTCTCTTCATCATCTCACTTGTAGTTTAGCGGGATCATGAGGAAAACACTGTCTGAGCTGTGAGAAGTGTTTACAAACTTTTCCTATTTCATGTCTGCTTTTTCAGAAGACGTATGGAGTAGAGAAGGCATATCTGATGGAAACCACAGGATATTGAGTGAATCTGTTCCAATGTGTATCTCACTTTCAGCTTCTTGAATCACCATCTGACTCACACAGCTTATGAATGACACCAGACGTGAGTTTGTTTTCTCCGTCTGTTTTAATAGCACTTTGTTTATGTGCCACACGCATCTAGTGGAGTCAAATTGCCAATTCAGAGGGAATGTGTTGAATGGCAGATTCTAACTGTGGTGCTTTAGTCCTGAAATATACAAACAGGCTGTATTGTACTGTTTTCCCAACCAGCAAAATTAGTTTTTTACAGTCATACCAAAATGTATTCCGATATCTTCCACATTTCTCACATTATATCACAGTTTATTCTCTATAGTTTAAAAAAAGGTAGTAAAATGTGACAAGAACTCAGTTAAACTGTGTCAGAACAAATTCATCTTGATAATGTCAGATAACTGGTAATGGATTGCAACCAACCAAAAACTATTCAGCTGTTAAATTTAAGTGCACAATTAGATGATTCCAATTTAGGTCAACTTATTACCAAGCAATGCTTAATTTTGTTCAGTGTGGTGTAAGATGTTCACATCAGCAAATAAAGCAAAACATGGTCAGGTTAAAGCGTTTGAATATTTTTTGATCCCAAATTTTACTGGTAGTCCACTGTATGAAGAATTTTTTGGTATGATAAAGTATGTCACAGTTTTATTTTGCTATCCTATATAACTATAGTGTCCTTCACCCACTAGTAAAAACAAAATATATCTGGACATATCACATTTTTGGTTTGAATGTAGGTTTATTAATCCTATAAAATATAAAAATAAAAACAGTCAAAATGGCTAATTGTGATTCAGTTCCTTTATTAGATAAGTAAACACTTTTTAAATAAATGTACAGGAGCTGGAGGATTTTTCTGAAGAACAGCAGGCAGTTGAGCCGCTCAGGACCAACAAGAGACACACGAACAACCATCATGACCTTTATGACTGGTTTTGTGGTCCAGGGTCACATATTTGTGTTGACTTTTACTGCTTGTTTTTTTTTCTTCACTTTAATAATAATTAAATGATAATAAATTACATAATTTGATTTTATTGTTAGGTGTTCATAAAGAGCTTGAATCTAACTGATGGTAATGACAAAAGTTTACGGTAATTGTTTGGTATGAATCATCCCATTAAAGTATGTACGACAAAATGCATTAGCTAAACATTTGCGTAGTCTATTTCCGGACTTAAACGGAAGAGACAAGCACAACTGTGTGCCTCCACATAATGTTTTATTAATATAGAGTGAAATTACTTCTGCTTTATCTGTTCTCCTGGCCTTCTCGGATGACTTTATTTCCCCAGAGATGAAGCAGATTTCATCAATACTTGCTAATGAATGCTACGAAGTGCTGGAATGAATCAAATGATCCTGGACAGTCTGATTTAGGAGTCATTTGTATCTTAGACCCCAGACCCAATCACTCTGCGCCTTTGTTTTTTCTCTCTCTCTTTCTCTTGGTCTCCCTTTCTCTTTCCAGATGGATATTTTTGCGGCACTGAAGGTTTTGATAGTTTGTGTTGGCTCATGAAAACTTCATGCCAGGGCTTTCTGACATGTTAGCAGCCATCTGCTTGCACGTGTCCATTTCTCCTCATATAGGCCTGTTTTTAGAAGCTCTTTACTGTGGTCTCTGGGGTCTGGGTGTATTTGGACTCAAAAAGCGACAGACTGAACTGCATATGAAAGCCTTATGGCCAGAAAACCGTCTGTTGGTGTCAAATTCAGATTGTGTGTTTGCTCTAATTGGATGAGATGATGGAGATATTCATATAGCTGTCCCCTCACTCATCCATTGAATTCTTTTCACTGTGAATTGTAAAATGAACATTTTGACCTGTCTATCCATCCACCTGTCCTATCCAGCTGATCAATACCAAATAGCATTATGTCAGGATAAGGGGATGAGAGATGAAATGTGGATAGATGGATGACTAGAAGTAAAGTGAGGATAACAATAAGAGAAACTGCGGCTATAGTGATGACCTGGTGACTTCTGTTCACACCTGTTCAGAGGAACAGGAGGAAGAGAAAATCCTGCCGTGAAACAAATTGATAGTTGCAAAGAGCCAAATCAATATTTTTGCTGTTGTGATGGTGTGATACGAGCTACATGTCAAAGGGCAGAACCGAAAACCTGTGTGATTATTGGTGAAACAGAAAAGAACACAGTGTGACTTTATATTGTTTGTTAGATGCATACAGTATGAAAAGCTTAGATCCAAACCTGCTTCAAGTGTAGTTTCTAAAGATCAGTCTATTTTTGTGAACTGTATTTATTTAAATGAATTTCAGTCCAGTTCAACATTATTTTTTTAATTCTAATTGATTTAATTGGTTTATATTTGTTTTTATTTTATGCTGCATATATTTATGTATCTATATTTATATATATTTTTTAATAATTTTTATTTCTATTATTTTTAATACTTTAATATCACTAAATAATTAGGACTTTACTATGTTTACTGAGACATTTTCCCCATGAGGACCATTTACTTGTATAGTAAATATATATATATATATATATATATATATATATATATATATATATATATATATATATATATATTATACATTTTTTTTATTTATTATATTTACATTTTAAATAATTATATTTATCTAATAATTTACTATTTAAACATTTACTTTTTTTATTTTTTTATTTCTTGGTCTAGTGACAACAACATCCATATAGACTTGCAGATTTGCACTTGATTTGGGCCAGTAAAAATCCTAGCAACCACCCAAAACACCCTAACAACGTTATGGCAACATCCTAATAACCCCCTGATCTGTGACACACTAGCGTTGCGGTGGAAAGTCTTGCATGGGCAAGTACATCCTCTCCCTAACATTTCCTTCTGAAAATGTACAAATAGAGTTTCATACGGCTGCATGAATATCATCTCTGCCTACCAGATCAATAAGCGGGTGTCCCAAGCCTGCCACAAAGACTACAGCTCAACTAGACAAAGGCAAAACTGTTCTGGGATCAGCCGCTTTGAGAGAATGTCTCCCAACGCTACGGCTGTCTCACCAAATGCCAGCGTTTGTCCCCAGAGATTCATTAAAATGGTTTCCTCAAGCATCTCATTTATGCAGATTCTCTTCTCTTTTTGTCTGTTCTGGGTGTTGACTGATTAAACACATGTTTGTGTTGTGTCATGTTCTACAGAAGTTTGTGTGTGTGTGTGTGTGTGTGTTACCTCAAACCATCTGTGTTTAACCCCTGAGCTCACTCATTACTGTCTTTTGCTTTTCAGACACTTTGACGTGGGGCTTTACAAATGGCTCATCAGGTACGATTTCTCCATTTCTTCTTATTTTGTGTGGGTGTGCGAGAGGGAGGGAGAATTTTTGCACTGCTTTGGACACGGGCTTCTCTAGTTGCAGTTTGAAAAGCACATGAATAACAATCGTAATAAAAAAAACATAATCACTAGAACAATCACACGTTTTCTGATACATAATAAACTGACATTCTTGCATATATTTCCTTTTGTTTTTTTTAGATTTGAATGTTTTTTTTTTCTGCTCCCTTAGTTTTTTAGGAAATGTACCGACATTTATAATACACAGATGAAAAGAAGTTTTAACAGCGAAACCATTTAAGCTGGTGCATCAGCATACTTAGCTGAAGATGAAAGCAAAAATTATGCAGTTATCCTTCAGAAAGAAGAATGTTGCTGTTGTCACATTGTTAGATGTGCTTTAAGCCATGAAGATAAAGTTTCTTAATGGACTTATGATATGTGACAGTGTAATGCACAGATTTGAAGTAGTGGGAAAGACTCACTCTACACACTTAATAGCCCTGTAAAGAAACCAATTGACTCATTTACATGCAAAGCAGATAATTATATATATATATATAATTATGTTCCACACACTCAAGCCATCGCTGTTACTGTGAACTGGCAGCCGATAATGAACAGTTTTTATTTCAGCAAGACACAATGAATAAATTTGGCACTGGTCATGATTGGTCACCCAAGAGTCCAGAAACAGGGCTCAGCTCAGTCTCTCTCGCCGCTGAAAATGTTCTGCTGTTTGATTGACTGCTATAACAAGTAGTTGTTCTTTTATGCCAGAGACCATTTGCTTTTCTCCGATTTGATTTACACTGTGACAATAGGCGGAATATGATGAATATTGTAATTTGGATGGATTTAGCCTTGCTAAAAAACAATTTTAGAGTTGTGACATTTGAAATACAGCCACTGAATGTTTCCACAAAATACCTGATGCCTCAGAATGATATTAGTCATAAAAATAAGCAGCTGTTTATCTGTGAAATGTTTATAGAGCTTGTTAAATAGGAATATATTGCATAATAAATCATGCCACACTTTCTGTAAAATGTAATATTACAGAATTTAGAGAATTTATATATTATTCAAGAATTTATGTAGAAATGTTTTAGAGATGTTTGTATGTACGGTCACTTACCTGGCAGGAAGTCAGACAAATTATTCTTCAGAGCAGCTGGAGAGTTTTCAAGCTGCCACTTTTGCTTTAATTCAATTTTTCTTTTTGTATAAATACTCTCAGGGAATGGAATAGGTCTATTCAGTAGGAAAACCCTTCAAAAATAAAAAAATATACAAATAAAAACCTCTTGAGGTCCTGGCGTAACCCTGTCGGCTCAGCTGTTGCATTTCCTGACACAGTTATTCATATTCTAATGTCCTCCAGCTGTATGGAGAGATCATTGTGGAGGTTTTGGAGAGAGAGCTCGGGTTGTGTTTTCGTGCTGGGTTTGGTATTGTCAGTCTTTGGCAGGACTGCGATCTCCACAGACAAAAGATGTTTGATCAGGGTTGTATTAGCATGTATTTAGCACGATGAGCATCTTATTCTATCTCATGCTGGAAACTCGCCAGTTTGTGTGAATATGTACATTAGAAATGAATGTTACATGTGATGCTGCTTGGGCCAATGACATAAACCCAAAAGTCCATAAATATTGAATATTTTATTTTTAGAATATCAGGGCAAATGACAAGAAGACACTATGTGTCTTGTGCAGATTTCAGTGATGTTTACAAAGGAAGACGATAGAGAAGATAATAGTAAATATTATCAGCCTGAGAACAATTCTTGCCCATCACAACAGACAGCAATATGCATCAGAAATGATAATTAGGATTCACGTTATATCTGGACTAAATTGCTTATTTAGGGCCATATACATTTCTTTTTTATTTTTTTATTTATTTTTTATTAAATTCTGTGAATTTGTTGTTTATTTGGGCTTATCTTTAATGATTTAATTAAATTTTGTATATTTGGACATTTATATTCTCTCATGTTCTGCTTTCTTTAATTTTTGCTTATTTTCCTATTTTTACTTTTATATTACCTTTGACATCATCTAACACTCTAAGATCAATAAAAACAAAAACATCATAAATAATAAAAAAAATAACAGTTAAATGCAATCTGTAGCAAATCTCAAAACGAATGTACATTCTGTTGTGATGTCTAAATTAATGTAACATTTAACTTTTTAGTATTTTTTTATATGTATAATAAATTGTATAGAATTTAAGATTGGCCACATTTTTTTATTAATGGCAATAACATGAAAAAGTTTTTGCTATATAGATATCAATCTAAATTTTAATAGTAAATCAATCTTCAACACTGTTTAATGTTAAAGGGCTCATATAATGCGATTAAGATTATTCCTTTCTCTTTGAAGTGTTACAAGCTCTTGGTCCATGAAGAAGATCTGTAAAGTTGCAAAGACTAAAGTCTCAAATCTAAAGAGATATTCTTTATAAAAGTTCGCACCCCACTAAAAACGTTTGTTCTGATATGCACCCACATGTCTACATCAGTATGTGGGAAACCACTGCCCAAAAGTTCACGCAAAGAAAGAAGTCATATAGACGCTGTGTGTTTCACTGTGAAAGCAAAACTACTTTGTTTGGCTTTCCAAAAGAGGACGATATCTGCTTCCTCATGCCTAGAGCTGATTCAAGCTGATCGCTTAGGAAATACATCAACTTTGCACCAACAGACGCTCCTTCATAGAATCCACCGGCCGCGCCGTTCTCAAGGCCGTCCACCTCTGCTCATTCAAGCCAGCCACGGCTCACTCGTTGAGAAAGCGAAACTACTTTGTCCTTCCAAAAGAGGACACGACTAGAAATCATGTGTATGTCACGTTTATAATGAGTTACATCACAATATGCTAATGGGCATAACATTTCCGTCACATGCTTGAGTTATTCATCCAATCACAACGCACTGGATAGCTGGCCAATCATGGTACAGCTCACTATTCAGACCGTTTGAGCCTTGTAAAAATCAACGTGTTTCAAATGGCGGGGCCAAATACACCACCAAAAACCAAATACACCAAATAATGGTATTTTTTTTAGCAGCATCATATGACCCCCCCCCCCCCCCACACACACACACAAACACAAAAATATTAAAGTTTCTAATTTGAATAACCTAACCTAACATCCTAGTTTGGTTTGTAGCAGACCTGTGAGGAGACTCATTTTCAGACAGATAGCAGAAGCATCCAGCAGAGGGAATACAGCACAAAGAGCTGCTCCATATATTTCCCGCCCAAATGGGAAGTGTCCCATTGCTCCCTGAATCCCACCAATCAGAAAGCTGAGAGTGTAAGCACTTCCATACTTTCAAGTGGGAATACTGAGTTTGAATTTGAGTATGTTCAGTATTGAGTATTTTGATCTTGTCCTGACCGTATCTTCTCCATATCCCTCTCTCTCTCTCTCTCTCTCTCTCTCTCTCTCTCTCTCTCTCTGTTAAAATGTGTAGTGATTGCAGTTGATCTGCATAATTGGAGAGTGAATGTGGGCTGTGAGTGTATGTGTGTAAGCGAGTGTTGTAAAGTGCATTTAGAGAGATCTTAATGTGCTTTTAAATGTGCAGTAATTGTGAAGAGCTGAGTTTTGGAGTGTGGAGATGTGGGAGAGGATCTTCGCTCTCCGTTTGTGACTCACCGCTGATCTTAAAGTATCCACAGACACAGGCCACGCTATTGTCTGCTTGAACGCCTCGCTTTCAGCCTATTGAGTGTCATCTCCTGTCTATTGAAATGTGCTCACAACATTCAAATCACAGGCGCAGTTCATATAAATTTATATAAGGAGAGCGAGAGAGGGCTGAGATTATGCTGCGGTAGCCACAGAGACCTTATTGTTTCTGTTCATAATGAAAATGTGCTCATAAACACTTTTCTCAGCAGGGCAACGTCCACGCTTGGGCTTTAAAAAGTGCATCAGCAAAAGAAACAGAAACCGAATGCAAGATGCACTAGGATTGCGGGGTAAATCTGTACTAAAAATGTAGCCTACCATGGTGCCAAAAATTTGAGTGAATTGTTAAAATGGTTTTTCTACGGCCTCATTGTTAAGCACCTTTTTTTTAAGATTATATATTATTTATTGCAAATTTACATTTCACATATATATGGATGGAGTTTGTAAAACAGAATGTGTGTGAGCGCTATTGCAGAAATATATCCCTTTCAGATGTCTGTAAACAATATGTACTGTATAATGCATGAATATTATTGTAGTAGTGTGTTATATATATTATATAATTTCATCATTAACTTAAGGCTGTTTAGGTGTCAACCAAGGTATTAGTTAAGTCTAAAAAGCCAAGATAGTAGATACAAAAGGCTTCTATCGCACCAAATCCAAATTTTGGTATCAATCCAACCCCGCTGACCAGTCTAATCAATTGCCGTGACGTCAAAGCTTTTTTTAAGAATATTCTATTATTTATATATTACTAACAGACAATTGAAGATTTTTACCTCCAGATAAGTGCCTATTCAAAGGTTTTTCAGCTTTTAGAGTTATGGTTTCTTTGCGTAAGTTTAATGAATGTACTTATAATTGCAAACTCGAAGACACATTTGCCTAAACACTCTATTTTTGTCAACTAATTTAAAGAGCCAGTCATACAAAATGTTTCGTTCTATTGACCTCCATTGATACACATTTGAATGTAGGAGAGCAGAAACACAAGCTCCAGCTAAATTTTCACATTTATCTGTGTTCCAAAGTAGTGAACTCTAACCTGCAAATTTATATTACATTAATTCAATAGAAGATCAATACGTCATGACATGACCTGTTGGCTGAATTAAAAGAACATAGATTAAAACTGAGATGACCTTAAAATATTATACATGTATTTGCTGTCACCATTGAATAAAATGGTTAATTTTTACACACCCCAAACTTTTGAATGGTAACTTAGCGTATATGCTTAGAAAATTGCCATTGGGAAAAATTAAATCTTTGACAATAAAAAGTTTCACATTTCTTAAAATTTCTCATAGTACAGTAAGTATGTTTTGTTTTAAGGATGTTTAGATCATTTTACTGGAAAACCATTTCAGAGCCTAATTTTGCCTCTTTCTGATTAAAAAGACAACAAGCCTTATCAATAAACCACCAGTAAATCTAGTCGGCGTATCAGTGAATCTACAAAAACCCATCAATCCTATTAGGCGTCCTATAGGGGAGAACGCACACATGAATGTTGAAGGATAAAAATAGAAGAGGAGAGGTTTTTAAGTGCGATAAAATTAAGCACAGTTGATCTTCTTTTCTTGATCTCTACACACGCTGTCAGCTGGAGCCGTGGTCAGGGGCTAATCTTATCCTCTTCACTATCTCCCTCACACACACACAGATGAGTCAAGTCCTCCACTATCCCAACAGCCTCATTAGAACAGATTGGTGCTCTCTAAGCCCTGAAATGGAAACTCTACTATACTGCCGTCGAGAGAGAGAGAGAGACAGATCGGGTTTAGTTCAGAATTCTCTGTTCTCTGCTGTCTGGTATCACTGTGAGGACAACGGTGGCAGTTTTACTGACAGTGTCATCTGAATCTGAAGACACTTTCTCTTTTTTTTTCTCACATTTGTCTAACAGACAGTTGTGGTCCACGTGATAAAAAAAAAAAAGGCTTAATAAACATTAAAGGGGTCATAAAACTGAGAAATCAAAATTCCCTTGATCTATAATTTATATAATATAATTATGATATAATATATTCTATATAGAATATATAATATATAATTTAGAGGTCATAGTGCTATAAAAACATTCTGTAATTTTCAGAACTCAAAACTTTCTCATTTTTATTGAAACCAATCTGCCAAAACAACAGGATGTAGAATGTGACATTTTATGACGTAATAATGTGGATAAACTCCACCTCCGCAGAAGATCAACCCCGCCTTCTACATCGCTGCCTGTTTAGCCCCGCCCACCAATGTGTGCATGTAAAACACACAACTTTTAGCTAATCATAACAGTGGGTGTTTATTTCCGAGTCTACAATCCACCACACCTGTTCAAATAGAGGCGGGTAGCCTATTACTTTTAAATGTTTTTTCTTTATGTACAAATCTTGATAACATTACAAAATAATGAAAAAAAGCAGTTAATAACACGTTTAAATAATGCAGTTATAAAAATGCAAAAAGGTTGTTTGGAGGATACAAACTATTTTTACCTCAATGTTAAAACAATTTTTGATCATTAATTGCCAAACAAGTCTTTAAAAGAAAACCGCAACTCTTGTTTTCCACATACAGTTTTTCAGTAGTTCATGTTTTTGCCGAGCATGTGTGTTTGTGTGTGTTTTTAGGTACATATATGTGCCGCTGGGGGGCTCTCATCACGGTGTGTTCCGGAAACTCGTCTCCACTGCGCTGGCCTTTGGGTTTGTGTGTTTCTGGCATGGTTGCCATGACTACCTGCAGTACTGGGCCGTGCTAAACTGGGTTGGGGTGTTGGTGGAAAACGGCCTCGCACTCCTCTTTTCCTCTCGTCCATTTCATTACGTTATTGTGAGTTCACACAGTCCCTCTCAATTTATCAGTGTTTATAATGAAGGTCACTAATAAATACCATGCTCTTTTGATCTCGTCTTAGGTGCGTTGCCTGTCACCTCGGATGCAGAGGCGTGGCCTAGCGCTTATCTCCGCCCTCTCCACTGCTTTTCTGATTCTGTCCAATCTGTTTTTTCTGGGTGGGATCCATGTGGGCAGAATCTTCTGGAAGAGGGTGTTTGTCGAAGGTGGGTCATTTAAATGTATGCAATTTCTTACATACCCTTGTGAAAAATAATTACGCTTTGGCATACTTTCAAAAAGAGTACTTATTTTGGAAATTGCGAATTAAATATTATGTTTTTAGTAATTTCATTTTTCAATTTTGAATTTGCTGAAAATTTGCTTACCATCAAGATGTAGATGAGTTTGTTTGTTCAGTGGAATAGATTTAGAGAAATTTAGTATTACATCCTCTGCAGTGAATGGGTGCCGTCAGAATGAGAGTCCAAAAAGCTGATGAAAACATCACAATAATCTAGAAGTAACCAGTTCAAGAAGTGAAAAGCTGTGTTTGTAAGAAGCAAATCCATTATTAAGTTTTTTTAATTTCAAACCATTGCTTTGGGCAAAAATAGCAATCCAAAATAGCAGTACGCAATCCAAAGCAGATGCTTTGTTAATGAACACATTAACATGTTAAACAACACATCAAAATACATGTACTTGACTAAAGATTATTAAAACATAATTAAAAAAAGAACATTTACAAGTGCACATTCAATACAATTAAGCACTTTGTTTCACAAGGGTAGAGAGACATTCACACATGTCATCAGTCAGATTTATTTCCCCTCAATCTGTAACTGCTGACAAGTCAACCACAGCTGCTGACAATGTGTTTTTGAACTCTGGGAATGTGAAAGTTTTCAACCTTTTAACGTTTTGTGGGTCATGTTGAGGCAGTAATTCAGAAGGCAAGCTGTAATGATTTGATGCTGTAATGTAATGATGTGGGACAGCCTGTCATTTCATCCCAGATCAGACACAAAAGTGAGGAAATGAATTCATTCTGAAGTGCTCAGAACACATTTTGTGCTGGAGAAGAGCTGAGTCACTGTTTTGTGGTGCATATGAGATGTTACGAATGATTTTGTAAGATTGTTGCAGGATTGGAGTGGTTTGTTATTATGTATTATTATGCTTTCTCAGTGGAGTAAAAAATTCTGAACATTGATGATTTAAAATTGATTATTAAAAATGAAATTTAATAAACAATTGTGGAATTTTGAGAAAATTTAAATCAAGAAATGTCATACAATTATGAGAAATTATAACACAAAATATATATATTATATAATAAATATTCAAGATGCTGCACTGTTTTTTGGTCACTAATCAGATTTGAGACACTGGTTGTGGAGTGCATAGACAGCATAAACTTGTAAAGTTGATTATAAATTGTATGAAATAATGTGGGAAATGTTTTCACAAACTGCTTTAGGATCATGCTGGTAACATTTAATGTCAAATGAAGCACCAGTGAGCATTGGACGTTTATCTTTAAAGAGTTATAGAGACAGAGAAGTGTGAAGGTCTTTTGAAAGATAAAAACAGTTTGAATGTCTGTCAGGAAGTTTCTAGAGGCTACTCTCATCCGTTTGCCACAAGGTACCATGACCACCACAGAGTCTTACCATCGGTCGCCATGGAATCATTCATTCTTGACATCTCTGAAAGGTAGCCCTGCTGATGGCAGCCACCCCCTGCAGCAGCAGCTGTCAGTCAGACGCTGACGGTTAGAGGCAGGAGGAGCTGCAGGTGACAGAAAAGCTCAGAGAGAGACCTGCTGGGCACAGAGACTCACACAGCCCTGACCCTGAACTTATTCACTCTTTTGTTCATTTTATCCTCCGTTTATATAGTATGACTTTTATACATGCATATATAAAAAGTGCCCTTTATAAGTATTTGAACTAAAAAGACAAAATTGCTCTGTTTGCTGTGGAGTCAAGACATTTGCAAATATAATTAAAAGATGAATATGAGACTAAACTAAAGAATGTCACATTTTATTATTAGCCGTTTCAACACACAGATGTTTTACCAAATAAAAAGGGCAGCACTTTTAGAGTTCATCCCACTATCTGATGTGAGCATAAGTATTAGAACCGTTGAACTTAAGGCAGATGTAAAAGATTAAAAGCTATTATTTAGTTGCAGATTCCCTGCATGCAATCAGAGCAGTGAGTCTGTGACCCATAGACATCACCAGACTTTTGGTCTTATGCTTTGAAATGCTTTTCCCAGGCTTTAATGCAGCCAATTCCAACTGTTTTGTGGAGTTTCTGCCTTTAGATATATGTATATCGGCTGACATTGGATATTAAAATATTTTCATAATTTCATAAAATCATAAAAAATAATAATTTATTAATGTTTAATTGAATAATACTGGTAAATGTAATATTTAGCAAATTGAAATTAATCAATCTATCAGTTTTTCTTACTGTACATTATAATTTTATAATCATATTAATTACATTATAAGTTACTTGTAACACAATGTTAGTACTTTTTATTGTTTATTTTTATTTTATTTATACAAAGTACTGTATAATTGCAATATTTTTTCAGTTTTTGGCAATAAATTGAAAATAATTATAGAAATGTTTTACTAAAGGTTTTTTTTTTTGGACATAACATTTAATAAATTCTCGACTTATTGGTACAGGCGAGAAATTTACAATTTGGTGCATACCTTAGTATGTCAACATATCATTTTTTGAAAACATATGTAAATGATGAGTGACATTTAATTATATATGTCCTTTATATGTCTACATGTCCTTTTCCCGCACTGAAGGTCTGTGTTCATTTTATTTTTAAGCAAGTTTTTCGAAAGCGTCTCTTGTGATATAACAATCACCTGTTCTTCTTCTTGCCTCTATAAGTGTGTGTGTTGACGTGTCTCTCTTCCTTATTTAATGTAGGTGGGTTTAGTGTGACGCAAGTTGAGTCATGTTGAGAGGATTTGTGTGTAGCTGGATGAGGACAAAGTTCAGAAAACACAGATCTGTAGTCTTATACAGACAAAATAAGACATAAAACACACACTACCTCTGAGCTTCTTTTCTGTCTGACTTCTGTCTTTCTGCTACATTGCAGTGTTATGTGTTGTTGGCATGACAAAATACATTAAGTGGGTAAAACTGTGACTCCAGCACCTGAAGGACAATGAGGTGTAACCAAATGTAATCAGCACCCTCCCTTCTTTCATTTACTCTCATTTCCTCCCTGCTCCATCCTTCTTTTCTCATCCCTGATGCAACAAGGCTGGTCCTTTTAATGAACCCACCAGAGACAAACACACACGCTCTTAGTGGACATTTTGACGAGGATTACACTGGATGACACTGATAACAATTGGAAATAAAAATAATTCCTCAACAATAATGTATACAATTTTGGAAATAACAGTGATTTATCTAGCAATACGTTTATGCATCTTTGTGTTTTACCATTCAAACTTCTCTCTTGTCTCTTTTTCCAACAGGCTGGTCATCTGTGGCCGTTCCAATGGTTGCTTTTCTCTATTGCTTTGCTCAAGTTGGTCTTGAGTGGGACATGAGATGACAACGCCCCTCAGAGCAGAATCATGGGAAGGCAAAGTTTCTCACAAAAAAACACTTCAGTATTTCCAATAGTTCGGACCAATCACAATGTGCACAGCCAGCATTCCTATCAGCTCTTTCAATATCACGTGTTTGTATAGTAGCAATGCTGTATTTGACCAGCGTGTGTGTGGAAATGAAATGATGTGAGTGCTCCAGGTGTGTGTTTGATGGTTAATCCTGTCGCTGCTTTATTTATGAGTTTGTCTGAACACTGATGGTGACACATGTCTCTGATCAGCAGCCAGGATACAGCCTGACCATTGCTCTCTCTCTCTCTCTCTCTCTCTCTCTCTCCCTCGTCCCTCCATCTGTGTAGATTTCCTTCCTCTTGTTCATTTTGTCCCTCTGATCTTTCTTGTCCTGATCTCTCCTTTTCATGTTGTTATCCATCATTCTCTCATTCTCCTTGTGTGTACCTGCTTCGGTCTTCTTACTAACAGCTCAAGCTGCTGGATGTGGTTAATTAGATCAGTGATCTGCTAGCCTGGAGTTTCTCCTTTATTAGAGAGAGCTCGACATGTGTGTGTTTCAGTGTTAGGGGGATTACACTTTAAAGAGCTTTATCTCTGCAGCGTACCTTTATCAGCATCAGATTAATCACTCATAATCCCTTCACAAAAATCTCTCTCTCTTCATTTCAATTTTAGTGTTCTTTATTGGCAGGATAAAACTGTATATTTGTAGTACCATATAAAGAATCAAAACAGCCATACTGTCATTGCAGCATAAAAGCAATGAGAATTTTTAAGAAAAGTAAAATAGGATGAAAAGAAAAGTAGATCTGAATTAAATATAAAAAGATGTATTATTAAAATAATTAAAGGGACACACTTTGTAATATCAGTTTGCTATGATTGCGGTCTCTTTCTCCATCTCTTCTCTGTGATATGATGATATTTTAGTAAATGGTTATGGAAGAGGTCATGCTTGGCCTGCCCTTTCTGTGAGTCATACTGAAATTACTGACATCACATTTTACACAGGTCCGTGTGTGTGTGTGTGTGTTACTCAACACAGGTCACTCTGCTATTAATGAATGGTAATTAGTATGTAGCATTACCGTCTTCAAAGTGTACATAATTGCACAGTTCAAAATGTTCTCTCTCCTTAAAGTAAGCATGAATGGTCATTTACACCTTGCAATGTGGTGCATTAGTGTATTTAGTGAATTTGAATATTTCATGAGATAAAATATTGGGCTGGATTTAATTGAATTTATTGGGAGTTGGATTGGATGATGTAAAGTTGGTGTAACTTACCACAATGGAGCTAGAAATTAAAGCAATTTTGCTTAAGCAATGTTTAAATATCTGTTGGTGATTATTAAATATTTATGGACAATTTAATACTTTTGAATCATATTAAATTGGGCCAATTTTAATTTCATGCTGACTTCAAAGCTTTCATAACTATCTTGCATAAAATGACAGCAATCAAGTAAAGAGAGTATAAGCAAAAATTAAGTATAGAAAATATTTTATTATCATAAATAATATTTTACAGCAATTTTACAAATTTTGTATTTGTGCTTTTACAGTAGTAATTTCCATGTGGAGAAATGATTTCAGTGTGGAGGTTTCAGTCAGTGGATAATGACCATGCTGTCTGCTGACTACATCTGAAGTTGAGTTAGGGCTGTTTTTAAAGAACGCCCCTTCGTAGGACCTCTGTGAGCAGACAGACCAAACCCTGCGGTGTGACAGAACTGCACAGCTCCGTTTGAACTTCACTATCAAAATACTCATAGTTCCCCAAAATACTATGACATCCCTTCTGTTCAAACACATATTTGGGCCAACGCACAAATTGAAATGCTCTGTGTGTGCGCGCGCTAGCATGTTTGGTTGAATTTCACAAAGTCTGACATGAACCTTCAAAGGAAAAAAGAAAAAAAAATATTGTGTAGAAATAAAATGTGTTTTTAGATTTTATCATGTTCAATTCTCAGTACTCTAATAATAATAACTTCAATTAAATGTAAGATTTTATATTTAATTAATATTCATTTTATTTTAATAATTATGAAAACAATCTTTTTTTCTTTTGATTTGGGGTTTAAATGGGGGTGTTTTCTCTTTTAGGCTTTTGTGAAATAAATCCGACCATAGAAAAGTTTCTCAATCACGGACTGGTGTCTGGTCTCTAATCATGTAGTGGCCAATTTTGTTGTCGAGACACGGTACTTCGGTTCTCAAGTCTGAAAAAACTATGCAAACTCCCTAAAGTGAGTCTAAGATCTGTGAGGATTCATTTCCCCTCGCTAAATGCAAATTTGAACTCGCTCTCCAAGAGTCAGACAGGTCTGCTTCAAAGAGTGAATCCATTAGCTCTATGGGGTAAGAGGCAAGAGATTAAATACTCATGCAGTAGAGGAGTACTTTCTTTTTAATGGTAATTTATTCCATTTTCCTTTGTATTTACCATGCATATCTTAACCTTATTTTAAGTGCAAAACAAGCCATGCTGTTGGCGTATTTGATCAAATCGGTCACGATCAGATGGTAACGTGTCTCTGCGAGTAAACCATGCTAGTGTCCAAGGCTGCGCATTTCTTCTTAAACAAATCAGCTCTGTAAAATCCTCACTCTCATTTTCTCTCACGATGAAAAAGTGCATTCTCTGAATATTATGACTGTTATTGTTGTGCTGCAGAGGCATGCAGTTACATCAGGGCTGCTTTGTTTTGTTATATTACATTGATTACATCATGTGGTTCAGGTTAAATGTTATATCTGGGCTGGAGGAGCATGGCAGGAATAATCTGGGTGAAATACAGCAGCAATGATTATTGCTTCAGAATCAGCTCAGGCTGATGCTTTACATTCCAGTTTACATGGATTTGCATGTCAGTATTGTTATTAGTATCACTGTAACATTCATATGTCTTATTTAAAATCAGTTCTGGGTTGCTCTCTAAAAGATGGTGAAGTAACAGCACGGGGTACAACCGCTAAACCTTTTCCATTCCAGCTCAGCATTTGGAGTATAAGCAAATGACCCATAATATTAAAGCTAATTAAGATGTCGTTATTGTAAAACATGCTCTGAAGCATAAAACAACCTTAATTGGATTTTACCATTTAATATCGTTTCTCCGGCATCCTGCTGACAAAATGAGATAATTATCTCTCAAGGGCAATAATACACACATATATATATATATATATATATATATATATATATATATATATATATATATATATATATATATATATATATATATATAAATTTTTTTTTTTTTTTTTTAAAGAAACTAGGATGTAAAAAATCTTCATACTGTATAAATGTATCTTTGTTGTAAACAGAAATAAATCTTCATGTTGTTAGAGCTACTCGTCTTTTTTTCCCAACACAAAATCAGTTTTCATCACATTTATATTAGATATGATTTTTGATATGACCTTGGTAGCGTTTTGGTTTTAGGTCATTTTTCTGAGTCATGTTTCTCTCTCTTTGCTCTCAGGTGATACTGACCTCAGCACATCTCCTGTGGACTTGATAATAACTTCTCTAACCTGAGAACATCACACAGCATGCTAACATGTCCCTTAACCGCTCACAGTATGTTCATAACCACAATTCGCAACATGCGTGCGAGTTTGTATAATCGGGCACTCGTTCTTTTTCTGAGATACAAATGAGAAAACCTGAATTATTAAGCATCATCTCAGAATATATAAATACAAGTTCATATGTTCGGTGATGGAGAAGAACATAATCAGGTTTGGTGGTGATGATCTGAGTAGACTGGATCTCTCTGTTCCCCCCTGGACCTCATTATGGAAATCAAGGTGGAGCTGATATGTGGGAGGGATGCGTTCAGAAAAAAAAGAGTGAAATAAACAGCTATTTATATCTTAGCCATGTGATTAAAGGATTATCTAAACAGGCTCCTCCCAAACTTGCATTATGAGCTTTGTTTGATATAATAATAGGGGAGACTGGCACTAGCTGTCATATCTTCAGTGAATATTTCTCAGGGTTGTTTAATTTTACAAGGCAATTTATCTACAGACACATATCTTATGGTCTTGGTAAAAAAAAAAAAAAAAAAAGCTGTTTTCTCAACAAAAAAAAAAAAAATTCAGTTGTCAGAGTGGGAATTAAAAAGCCTATTTTAGGCCCCTGAAAACAAGTCCCAGTCTCTCCCCAGTCTCTAGACATTATAACAGACCTGGTGGGAACATAATGCCACATCTTTAGTTTTTAATATGCAAAAACATCCAAGGAAGGGGTCAGAATGAGCTCTCAAACCATCACCCCTCTTCATTCCTGAGATTCTTTGTGTTTAGATGTTTGCTGTAATGCTGAAAGTTCCTCGTAAATGTGTTATGTTGTACTGTGGTGTTGTGAAAAATCATGTGTATTGATTACATCCATCAATTCATTTTGAAAAACAAAGCTACAATGCACTAGAGATCTGAATAATAATAGTGCGCCCATGGTAATATGTTTGTGTGCTTTCTGGAAGACCCAATCGTTGATAAAGAAACAACATACATGCGTAAATTTCACTAGTTCTTCCATTGTTGAAGGTCCTTTCACATGACTTGCATCAACATCTGCAATTTCATTGAACATCATGCTACAGCGTTACCCGACACACATTGTCTGCAGTCACACGCTGTAACACAATGCTCAAAATTATAACCGTTTCCCACAATGTTGAAGAAATATTCATAGACAATGTAAGGGAGAGGAGATGGACCAGTTGTAGAAAATGAATGAAAAATAAATAAATACCTGATTTGGTGAAAAATGAAAATTCTGATATTTATGTTATGACTGATAACTGATGACTAATATTAAAATTCTATACAATTTTTTTTCTAAATCAACTCATAATTAAACAATAAAAGCTAAAATCAGTGATTTTAAATGTTAAAAGTGAGTTTCCGAATCCCAACAATGTATAATGTACAGTATGAAAAATAGATATTCATTTTAAAAGTTGCTACAGATTACAATTAACAGTCTTGTTAAATTTTTAGTGTTTTTAAATATTAGCTTTCTGTGAGTGTTAGATGATGGCAAATGTAGTCTAAATATTAAAATAATGGAAATGAACATGCACTGCACAATTAAATATTGAATATTGGCTGATACCCAATAAATCTGATATGGTTCCGCTATATTGTGAATTCCTAAAACTATATAATACCATTGCTGTCAATTAGATTTTACATTTTGTTGAGATGTGCATTGAAGCAAGTCATGGAAAAGGGCCTTAACAGCTGTTACACTTCGAAAGCCCTGTAGAGCTCATTAGCTTTTCCTGTAACGTGTACACTTAACTCTCGGGATGGTAGTTGATTTGTCATTGTACAAACACATTTGTCTAAAGTAATTCTCCAAAGCTGCCTGGGGTTTCCTTAGTTCCTGGAATGCTTCTTGCTTCTTTAGACTTTTGTCTCCAGACCATAAGACACTTAGCTCTGTGATTCCTGATACAGGCTTGTATTCAGCGGCGAGTTAACCAGCAGAAAGGAACAGAATGAATCCCTATACCAGAAAGACGACAGAGCAGAAACAGCAGTGTGTGTGTGTGTGTGTGTGTGAAAAGCAAAGGAGAGGGGAAGACTTGCTACATGAGTGGGATCTTGAAGGGCCCGCACTTGCGATTGGGGATGATGCATTGCCATGACAACCATCAGTTAGAGTGGGCCCTGCGGCAAGAGCTCTCACTGTCTGTCAGCCGTGCAGGACAAAAACAAAGAGCAGTTCCACACAAAGAGTGCCAACTAACACACCATCACTTTGGTATCGCAGATGCTCTGCCTTGGGATAAGACATCCTCTTCTCCTTTCCGGTTTCTTATTTCATCCTTTTCCCTCACTCATTCTCTCTCTCTCACACTCACACATTCTCTGTCATGCTTTTTGCTGGTTCCATTTTTTTCTCAGAGAAAGGCTCATAATTGTTTCCCTTTCAAAAATAAAGATGATTACCTCATCTTCTTCAAGGGAATATGTCCTCCTTGTCCGTGTCTGGTGATGTCGGCCGTGAGATCTGGAAGAGTGACATGGGAGAGGTCGGAGACTTTCTACTCCTCAACAACCTCAACACTTCAGCGACTTGTGTCTCCAATGCAACCATTCGGTTACTGAGTGCCGACAGCTCCTCTTTAAGTTCCGTACGGAGTTCCAGGAGTGAGGCGTGCAGTGTGTGTTCGGGAATAGTGGGGATTGGTGGGATTGGGGGAGCTTTTCCGTCGGGCTGGACTGGGCTTCGGTCTACAGGTGTGCGGGCGCCACCTTCGTCCAGCCGGAGGTCACTTTTAGTAATCCCGCTGTCGCAGGAATCAGTTTTCTTCAATCCGCCGGGTTCCGACGTTTTTCCGGAGCCGCTCCGCTCTGGAAGAGTCTCCATCGATTCTGCTTTAGAAACATTTCCCCAACTTTCTGGCTTTGCCATGCTTTCCCTAAACCTGGCCCAGCCTCGTGCTCGTGGCTCTGATGTACGAAGGACGTTTGGGGCAGGGGCGCTGAGCTTGGCCTGGTCAAAAGGGCCCAGGGTGCGGGTTTTGCTCGGGTGGGACGGGATAGGCGTGGCCGGGCTTTCTGTTACTGTGACAATGCTTGTGGTGGGGACTACATCTTGGCTCATGAATTCGTGGTGGATTTGGCCCTTCTCGAGATCAGGGTCATCAAGACTGGGATGCCCAGCGGCGAGACGGGCTTCCTTCTGCTGGCGGAATCGCTGGAACAGACGGCGGACAGGATGATCAGGGGGGAGGTTCAGAGGGGCTTCATTCTTCCTCCTTAGCCTCTCCTCTTCCTCACGCTTCACGTCACTGATCTTTCTGAACACAAGCTGCAAAGACACATGGAGTTGGTTTAATGCATGTGCAATCAGGCAACCATTAAACAAGCACATCAAAACAAGAATACTATGCTGCGACCCACTTTTTAGAATATATATAGACAGGACAGGATAGTTCGTTCTTCTGAGACAAGAGACTCTATTTCATAAGTCACAAAAATAACGACAGAATAATGACACTGACATTGAGCCTGACAACATCTCATGCTTCACATTTCTTGAAATAACTTCTAAACATTAAACATTGACTGTCAGTCATTATTCACCTGTTCCTCGTGGTTTCTCATTCAAATTAATTTATGTAAATAGTGTAAATTACATTAATAATGTCATAGAATAGTGTAGTTTAATAATAGTAAAGCACATGTTAACACAGTGTTACAACGTTACCCATCTGCAAAACTGGAATTTAAAATCGGTTGGTGTCTTCTGCTAGTTAGCGAAGCATTAAAAAATTTAAATATCTAAACTGATTAATAACAGATTGGAGATTAAAATAACAGCAAATTTGTCTAATTTTAAATGAATACTAAAAACTGAGATGAAAATTTTAACTTTTACTATGGTAAAATAAATGTTTAGCAATATCTTCAAAATAGATTTTTTAATTTTAGCACACTTTGACTTTGACAATGACCAACGCAACCCACCAGTTGAGAAACACTGATTTTGATTCTTTTGTCCATACAACTTGCATTGCATTCAACGTATGCATTTTCAAGTTCATGCTTTCTCTAAGTAGAATAGAATATAAAATATTAGAAGTATATTATTTTAAAATGTGTAATATTATTTTGCAATATCAGTTACTGTAATTTTAATGAAAGTAAACACGGTATACATAACACTGGACTGTGGTCAGTCATTTTATCTTCAGTCTCTTTGAGTCTAAACAGGCAGTCCTTGGCTAGAACAAACTGCAATATGAACTCTTTATGGTGATAGCCAAAAGTCTGGCTGCACAAGATTATGCAATATATAGACTTCAGTGGATCTAGACCACTTACAACCACTCCAGGTAACTTCTTTATAAAGAGATCACACTCACTGTCCTGGAGACCCTGCGTTTGGTGTCATGAATATTGCAGATATTCAAAGTTCTAAGTTATTTATTGGAGTTCATGTATATTTCAGAGTTGAAGGCTTTTCTTGAGCAGATTCCCAAAGTCAAGCCTATGCTATGTGAGTGTCTGCTCAGTGTGGATCTTGACGGAGCGATTTTATGCTGCACTTTGGTCACTGATTGAAGGCATGTATTTCTCTCTCACACAAATACTAGCATACAGTTTTGATTGGTGAAAAAATGCTTTTTAATAAAGACTTTGTGTGTGTGTGTGTCACACACATCTCAGCATACTGAGACAGTTTGTTCATGTCACATTTGTATGACTCGATCTTTAATATGTTAAAATTCATAATGATGTTCTGAATATTCATTAAGAGGGACAGAGCGCCCGAGCATCTGTACCGCCAATCTGTCTGTGAAATCACTGGGAACAGACCAACACACACATGCTCTCCCCTCATATCTAGTAGAAGATAGTGCTGTAGTGCTGTGGAAGCTTGTTTGTTATTTGCATTGAATAATTTAAAAAAAAGAAAAGAAAAAAAAAAAAAAATATATATATATATATATATATATATATATATATATATATATATATATTTATATATATATATATATATATTTATATATATATATATATATATATATATATATTTACTTTAATTGGCCATGTGTTTTTATCTTAATTTTTATTGATTCATCTCTTACATTTCATCTGAGAATAAAGCTGAAGGCTATCACTTCATATATACTGTGAATGTTTTGAAAAGGCTGTGTAAATGTTGTGTATGTGTGAACAGGCCGTCAAAGGGTGTTTCTGAAAAGTTCAGGTGTAGCTTTGGGGGTTTAAAAGTCGTCATCTCCTGAGACAAGAGACAGACTTCAGATTTCAAAACAGAAACACTGTTTCAACAAATGACACCCAGGACCTGCTTTAAACATCTGTCAACAGTGATTTAATCACTAGCGGTCAGGTGATACACATGGCATTTTACCCCTGGCAGCGTATGGCATTTTCCCCTGGTAGAACTTTTTAGAGTTTATAACTTAGTTTGACTTTAAATCTCACAAGTTTGACTTTATATCTTACAATTTTGTCTTCATAAATTCTCTTACAATTCAACCCCTATTTCTTATTTTAACCTTTATTTTACAATTACAGTGTGGAATTACAATGTGGGAGCATCACTTTGCTTTGTGATTTCACTGGAATGGATAGCAAGCCGGTTAAACGAGAGGTTGAGTGCATTTCTGAGAGCTGTGTGTGGGAGAGAACGTTGCCGCTGTCACTTTCCAAAATGACAAAAACTCAGTCAGACATTAAAAATTACAAATTCCAGCGTCAGAAAACATTAACAATTGGAGAGGGTTCCTCTTTATTAGATACAGCAAGCAATTTCATAAAGTGGTGGGAACAAAATCGTCCATGGCGAAAAATGGTGACTATGCACACAATCACAAAATCACATTCTTTTCCATTCTAGAGTTTAGACACCACAAAATGATCCTTAAGCGATGTGTATTAGTGGGAGATACAGAGCGTATGAGGCATTTCCCCATGATGTCTCACATAAAATTGTTTCTTTCGGGCTTTAATGTGCTCCGATTTGTCATATTGCCACTTTCCATCTGAATGTAATGTTTCTTTGTAATTGAACTCTAAATAACTCATCGTGTTTGGCAGCAGGTGGAGAAATATAACGACGCAGCTCCCTCTGAGAATCCAGGCTGAACGAGAGAACTGAAAAAATCAGTCAGACAGATAGACAGCCTCAGTAGATTGCACTTCTGAATGCCGTCAAGGGTCTTGCTTCTCTCAGCGTTACTGAGATGATGGACAGTAATGACCAGACCGCTACCCTCCCATTCAGCGGTTCCCATCCTGGACACAGACACACACAGGCCCTTCCACTGTCCCGAAATAAATCCACCCTTGTACCCATCAAGAATATTTTTTGAGCCACGGTATCCATACACACGTTTGTAGCCTGCTTTATTCATACAACATCTGTCACACTATAAACTGTCAACTTTTTCAATGAAAGTCATTGGAGTCCAGTGTTGATCTGGACCCTTTCAAAACAGTTAAAACGTTTTGCAGAACAATTATGCAGGTTCGAAACAACATGAGGGGAAGTAAGTGATCAAAGAATAATCATTTTTTGGGTGAATAATCTCTTTAAATACAATTAAAGCTCAAACGACAGCATCTGTGATGTGATTTTTCTTTCCACAAGTCATTTTAACCAATCTCTGGTTAAAAAAAGTAGAAAAACTAATTTGGTCAATTCAATAAAAGATCTAATTCTTAATATGGAGCAAAACTTCCTCATGAATTACATCAGTACACACAATCAGTCATACATATTTCATATATTTTTTACTTTAACAAAGTTATATTGTTTATATTTGTGCTTGGAACAAACTTCCTTATGTAAATGCATCAGTTGTGATGTGATGAAAATATTTTACTTAATTTAGTGTGCTCAGTTAATAACCAGTCTATTAAAAAATTAATGTAATTATCTCATTATACTAATTTTTCTTGTTTTTGTCAACTTGTTTTCTTTCAGTTAGCATGGATTTTGTAATTTTTTTTTTTCTTTTTTGGAGATCAGACATTTCTAAACTTCTTTTTGTAGACTGGCCATGTTTTTTGTTGTTGTTGTTGTTGTTGTTGTTGTTGTTATGCCCCGTGTAAGCAAAGTCAGTTAGACATTCACTTACATTTTCAAGGAAAAGAAAATCCTATACAAAATGTCAAAATGGCCGGAGCACAATTTGAAGGTTAAACACACTTTTCTTTTTTTTACTTTTTACAAACTGAGGCAAAAAAGATTTTCTAAACTATATTAAATAATGCTGCTTTAAATCACAAACTACTCTACAAAATAATAATAATAATCTTAGTACTTAAATGTATATGTTGAGGCTGTCAGCACTCATGCCATTGTTTCTGGTGATTTGTAAACGCTCACCCTTGAAGGATATACGAAGCAGAGAAAGGACAGACATGCAGAGAAGGATTACATAACAAAAGCTGAAGCGTTACACAAAGGTGTGTGTGTGTCTGCATGTATGAGGAGGCTGGTATTATGTGCTCACACAGAGATTCCTAATGGTGTATTGTTAGAATCCTGCTGCCACGCGTCCTCCGCACACGCGCGCACAGCACTCGTGTATTCTGCTTTTGCTTTCCCCCCTAAATATATCATCATCAAACAGGGGAAACTCATTCTGCAGCCCTCAAAGTGTTCAAAATTTGTGTGTGATGTTGGAGGTGTTAGTCTGGGGATAGAACGGTAGAAATGAGGGGAAGGAGGGGACGGTGAGAGACAGCGGGGCGAGAGGGAGCACTCACATCTCCACTGTTTCATAATTCAAACTAAAAGCCGACTGTGTGCACATTGAAGCAGAAATAATTCCCATAACACTGTAATACTCTGAAATTAAAGCATACACACAACTATCCTACGGTACCTTACCGCACAGTCCTGTTTTACTTTTCTCTTTTACCTTTCACGAAACATCCATTTGCACCGTGTCTATAGTAAAAGTTACAATCTCATGTTTAATTCATGCTTAAATTGAGAGAATATGACATTGATATTGCATACTTTGCATTTTGGTGATTTCTCTTTAAATTGAATTAAATAATTGTTACGATGCACAAGGCGTACACACCACATGTGCATTATGACATGATTATCATGATTATTTTGATTTAGCTGAGTGTGTGCAATATTTTCGGAATCAATGCTGGGAGTATGATATGATATGATATGATATGATACGATATGATATATGAATAAGTATTTCTGGGTGAATCACTTCTTTAACGAGTGTTGCTAGAGGTTTCTATTAACACAGTGTAGCCTATAAGATTAGAAAATAATTACAGTGCATTAAACATTAAAATACAATTCTCACCTGCTCATACTCATATATATCATATTCTCATATGATATATGATGGTATATACATGTATATGGTATGAATGGTTTATTTCATTTTTTTAGATGCTTTCGAGTAACATCACTCCACCTGTACAAAACTTTCCGAAAATGTGTAGCTATTAATTTTTTTTTATCATTTTTATTCAGCAAGGAGCATTAAATTGATCAAAAGTGAATGAATTTAAATTGTTATGAAAGATTTTATTTCAAATAAAAGCCAAATAAAATGTCAAAAAAGTAATGGTTTTCACATAAATATTAAGCTGCCACTATTTTAAATATTAAAATGATTTTAGCACCATTAGAATGATTTTTGATGGTCATGTGAGACTGAAGACTGAAGTAATTGCTGCTGAAAAGTCAGCTTTTCCATCGCAGGAATAAATAACATTTTTAAATCTATTAAAATAGAAAACGGTTATTTTAAATTACAACAATAATAATCATTTTCACAATATTACTGTTTTTACTATATTATTGGTCAAATAAACGCAGCCTTGGTGAGCATAAGATACTATCAAAAACATTAAAAGTCAATACAGTTACATACAACACACTAACATTAATAACAAACTCATATTCTTGCCTCACATCCCATAATTAATCACTGCCTAATTTAACTATGCACCAAAGTCTGAGTCAGAGGAATAAGCAGGAACGATCTGTACACATTCAAACCAAATGACTTATGAGGCGCCGTGTTGAATAGATTATAACTATTATTAACCACTAATGGATGTTTATTTTAATCAGCATGTTTGCCTACCTGCTTTGTTGTATTTTCCTAAGAACTTTGAGTTTACTCATATTGATAGGCTTGTGTGTTTTGAAATTATGTCAGGAAAGGCTCTGTTATTTTACTTGGAAAAAAATAAATAAAAGATATATGCTTGTTTATGAGATTAAGTTCTTGGTCAGGGAATAAGCTGCAGGTTTTTGAGCTGAAATACTGCTCTTTAGTGAATTCACCCCGTGTGCTTTCACCGTGTGCCTCATGCTGACTGATTGGTATTGTCACTGATCTAAGATCAGATTTACCACACTCATCACAACCTCACAGAATCTGATCCCTCGGTGATAACTGATTCACTAACACCTGCCAAACTCACACAGGGTCATGATGGGACATATTGAGTATATTGAGTAAAAAGACTGTGTCAAACCAGTGATACACATCCTGACCTTTTACCGCTCATGACTTTTGACAGCAATTCAATTACAGAAGCAAGCACACGCATTCCTCTTTGCACACACATTAATGCATATTGAAGGGTCTTGAATGTCTTTTGTGTGCATGAATGTCTGTGTTTTACCCATTACAGCTGCATAAACCGAACCTTAATCGAAGCTAAAATAACTCTTGACACAGTAGCGCTGAGATGAAGAGGATTTTGCAGTTACCTTGGCAACCACAAGCATGCACAGAAACAAATTGGGTGAACCATTTAAGCCCTTATTTATGCAAATGTGACAGAGGAAAGATGCACTGTATGTACTGTCTTAGCATCATGGGAGTTAGTTTGTTCAGATTTCACATAGAAAGATGCCAAAACTGGTGCTATGCGCCTTGTTGTTTACAAACTCAGTAGATCATCTTTAATATTTAACCTCCAACAAGTTTTGTTGGTTTCCAAAAACATCTTGTACTTCTGTTTACTAATTAACAGCCTATATGTTAATAACAGGCATGCTAATTAGCAACTAGTTAATAGTGAGAACTGGCCTCTATACTAAAGAGTTACAAGTGTTTCACTATAGTAAAATTCAAGAGGAATACTTGGATTTTCTGGAATATTTCAGTGGAATATTTGTACTTTAATTCAAGTACTTGATTTGTGTTCTTAAATGTTGATTACCACAGTAAATATGAAACACTTTGATTCATGCATAAGTTAAATATAAGAAAAAAGGGCCAACTGTGTTTGTATTTAGTTGTTATTAGAGGTTATTTTGTGCTTAAATTCAACCCAGAATACTTCTTTGGGGCTTTAGAAGACGTGGCTCTTTTGAACACTCTCAACATTGCATTTGGGAGTTGTGTGGTTAGGAATGAGGACTCATGCATACATTAAAAGAAGGAAAACAGTCCCATAATCACAAATGGACTGCAATATGTACTCTGCGTATGCTGCTGCCGTTTTATCTAGGCCAAAACAGCCTTTTTGACCACTGTATAAAGTCTGTTGTTGAATTAGGAATTTGTCCAGAGATATAACATATGTAGTCTTCCTATGACATGTTTTTTCCCATGTATAACAAGTTTTTTTTTTTCTATCTGGGTCACAATCAAATGGTAAACATCATGACTAATTCATGGAGGCATGAGCTAATTAGAGGCTCGCACTTAGCAACAGAGTCAGAGAGCCATTAATATAACCATATCTTGCGTTTTCATGTTTAAATGTATTGTTTAAGAGAACAGACCATTATAGCTAACAAAACCATAGTGTTCAGCTAAAGATCCAGCTAACAAGTGACGCATACATGACAATTACAAACAGGTGTAGGTGTGAAGAGTTGAGTGAAGCTCTCACCTGTGCCATTAATATGTTAAACAGTATATATTTATGCAGCAGATGGATTATGTAAAAGGATTTAGTCCTGGCTTCAATATGAAAGTGTTTGCTGAAGTATATGATAGTTATATTTAACCCATATGGATAACTATAGCCATACAGTGTAAGCCGTTCCAATAAAGAGGCAGACGCTTGCTGAGCTATTATTAGCCTCCTCCTCAGACCCAGTTCTACTGAGAAACAGAACACAGGGCCAAGATCCAAAATGTAGATACACTGAGAGCCATTTTATCACACTGACAGCTGTCTTTATTATGAACTGGGAAGGAATTTATGGGTAGGATAATTGCTACACTTCAAGATCTGGCTCATGGAGTGTTACAGTTAATTTGAATCTGATTTGATGTGATAAACTGAGAACAAAATGTAAAGTTTTTCTTCAGAAAGTCAAAACAATATGGGAAAGTCAGGAATGTGGTCTAGCAGGTGGTGTGTGGACTCTCTGGTTTATACTTGGGCAACCCAGCTTGGGAAATTTTCTTCATCTTCATCATTTCCTGTAACTTCTATACTATCCTCTCCAATTAATGCCCACAGAACTGAAAAAACAAGGATTTAGAAACAGCCTGCATGTCTTTTAATCCCTTAATCCACCTTTCAGTCATTTCTAGTCAATTAAACAAGGCAATTTAGTGTTTCTGATCAGACCATTTCTCTCTTTTTCTGTCTGTCTCTCTGACTGAATGGTAAAGGAGCTCTATATTGATCTCTTTCTCTTTACTTTCAGTCAGATGAATAGTACACAGTTCTTCAGTTCAGCAATACTTTATATATTAACAGCTCTCATACACAGAAATGTTAATTATCCCAGTATTTCCTCAGTTGTTTGTACTGGCACTTCTACTGAAAGGTACACACACGTAAACCTCTCTTCTTAAAGGAGTCATATGAAGTTGCTAAAAAGAACATAATTTTGTGTATTTGGTGTAATGCAATGTTTATGCGTTTTAAGGATTAAAAAAATTATTTTCCACATAATGTACATTATTGCTGCTCCTCTGTGCTCCGCTTTTTGAAATACGTTAATTTTTACAAAGCTCAGCATTCTGAAAAACAAGGTATACGCTGATTTACCAGCTATCCATTGCGTTGTGATTGGTCAACTACCTCAAGCGTGTGACGGAAATGTTTAGGCCCTTAACATACTGTGATGCAGTATCCCGTCAGAACACTAGAGCGACAAGAAAATAAAACCTATTATAAACAAGGCATTTGTTGCATCCAGTGGGGACATAATTGCTGATTATAATGACTTATACTGTCTTTATACACATTGCGTATCGCACTGCATAAACATAAGACCATGTCATGGAGTCGCTTCAACCCGCGGACATGAAAAATAACCTGCAGCAACAGTAGCCCAAATGCATGGGAAAACTGCAGACTTGGCAATTATTATTAGCCTCCTCCTCAGACCCAGTTCCACTGAGAAACAGAACACAGGGCCAAGATCCAAAATGTAGACACATTGAGAGCCTGACAGCTGTCTTTATTATGAACTGGGAAGGAATTTATGGGTAGGATAATTACTACACTTCAAGATCTGGCTCATGGAGTGTTACAGTTAATTTGAATGTGATTTGATGTGATAAAATGAGAACAAAATGTAATGTTTTTCTTCAGAAAGTCAATGAGGGAAAGTCAGGGATGTGGCCTAGCAGGTGGTGTGTGGACTCTCTGGTTTATACGCGGGCATCTTTATCATTTCCTGTAACTTCTATACTGTCCTCTCCAATTAAAGCCCATAGAACTGAAAAACATGCCTTTCAGTCATTTGTAGTCAATTAAACAAGCCAGTTTAGTGTTTCTGATCAGACCATTTCTCTCTTTTTCTGTCTGTCTCTCTGATTGAATGGTAAAGCAGCTCCATTGATCTCTTAATAAGCCCCCGTCAGTGGCAAATCCTTTATTTATGTCAACAGCAACAATAAAAGTAACGCCTACTTTATTTGCATGAACATTTGGGCTGTGTTATGCAAATCTTCCCACATCGTGAAGTAGAGATGTGGGTGTGTGTTAGAACAAGCCGTTTTAGGGAGATGTTGTTGATTCTTAACTTTTATAATGAATATCTCTTTAAATTTGAGACTTTAGTATTTGCACTAAGAGCTTGTAACACTCCAAAGAGAAAGGAAAATTTTAAATTGCATCATATGAGCCCTTTAACAGATTGTATAAGGCCCTTTTCAAGCAAAGCATAACAAAGCGTATCAGAGATTCATTGACCAGTGGAAATCAGCATTAAATATGTTAATAGTCTACCCAAAAATTCTGCCACCATTTACTCACCACTTATGTCATTCCAAACTTGACTTTCTTTCTTTGGAAGAACATAAAAGAAGATATTTTGAAGAATGTTGGTAAGCAAGAAGTTTTGATTCCCATTGACCACTGTATAGGCAACAAATACAATGAAAGTCTATGGGAACTAAAGCTATTTGATTAACAATATTCTTCAAAATATCTTTTTTTGTGTGTTTTGCAGAAAAAGAAAGTCATACAGGTTTGGAATGATAAGTATGAGTAAATGATGACAACATTTTTGGCTTTAGGAGTAGTATTTATATTTTCCTAAGAGTTCAGCATGCTACTGTTTAATTCCAGCTGTGCTCATGCAGTGTTGTGTAATTTGAATGTAGTAACCTGTTAATGTGGGTGCCATGAAATTCTGCTTACATACATGGTTTGACAGGGGCCAGTGGAAAATATGAAAGGAAACAGCAGACCGCATTCACTCACCCTTTTGCGCAGGTTGTAGGTAAGCAAGAGGTTTCGTGAGAAGTGGTTGGAGAAGGCGGTGTAGAACTCTAGGACTTTCTGAAGAGCGTCCCGTTTGATCACATGCAGGTCACAGTATGTTAGCGCTCTCACATTAGCACATGCCTGAGCTAGTGTCACCTCCTTCCAGAACACGTCCCCAAACACATCACCTTTACCTGAGGAGAAACACAGACACTTTCTTATTCACACAAACAGACCTGATTGGTGCATTTATTAAGGACCATGACTGTATGTGACACTGTAGACTGGAGTAATGGCCGATGAAAATTCAGCTTTGCCATAACAGGAATAAATTGTGGGGTATGCCGTTAAGTCCAAGGGAGGTGATAAATGATAACCAGGATAATCCAAAGAATGTTTTTTATTTATTTATTATTATTAGTCCAAGTAGCAAGATTTTGGGGTGATATCTAAGTGAGTTTGACTAAGAAAACTACTGTTTTTACTTTATTTTTGATGCAGCCTTGGAGAGCATTAGAGTGTATTATGACTTGTTTTCAGTCAATATAATTCCATTTTCAGTTGTTTCAAGAATAAACTGTTAAATTAATGTGTTTCTTATTTCTAACACTCTTTTGCTACAGCTACTTTTTTTGCAGCAAAAAAATACTGCAAATGATCTCTCTGTTTTGTCTTTCCTCTCTGTCTCCCAGATAACAGTAGACAGATCATGTGTACTGATTTTATTGGTGTAAAATTCAACTTGTGTAAAATTCCACCGCTAACACGTCAGGTCAGAGGATTCAAGCAGTTGAAAGCACTGCTAAAAATGTATTCACAGTAATATCCTGGCAAAAACACATTCTCAATATAACTGCAAGCAGCGATTACTGGGGTTCAAGTGTTTTAGGCATTTAAGCACATAAGGAAAAATACATTACATATTATTTAGGAAGTCTGTAATCACCTAAATCAATTATTAAAATAGCATTTTTGGCAAATGCAGGTGACTTACCATAGAATTTTAGGCTTCTGGGTATATTTGGATAGGCCTCTTTTCTAAAGGACCCAGCTATAGCTTCCCAAAGGGTAAATTTCAACATGTCTTTGACAATTATTGACCTACAGAATCCAGAGAATTAAACAGCTGTGTTTTTTTCCAGTCTGCAAAACCTAGGACTAATTCATGATTAAATCTGTGTGCACCACGCGCTTGAACCCCTAATTATGACTGATAACTCACTTAGGGTATAACTCTACATCTATCATAAGCGTGTCTGACAAAGAGAAAAATGATGAGACATATTCCCTCAATCCATTACTGAAATCAACAAATGCACAGAAGTCTTGTCCATCCATCTCCATCTGCTCACATCTAGGATTAAGAGGGTTACAGAGCCAAAATGTCCACTCCGATCAATTATTTACGGTTCTGCGTCTCAGTACATTTTCTCGAATACTGATTCTGCAGGCGAATAAAGATATTTGAACACCTCAGCGTATCAATGAATGATTGTTTTGGACTGAGCCAAGTATCAGTTTTTTGGTTGTAGTTTAAACTGATTTTTACGGAGGAATAAACACCCAGAACAAGGGCACTGTCACTGTACTCTGTTCATTGTACTTTTAAGTGAGAGTGAATGAAAAGAGAGATTCCATAATACTGTATGTGTAGTAGAGCAGCAGTGTCATTATAGATCTAACGGTCACTGCGTACTGACCTCTGACCCAAAGTTTCGCTCAATCCACCCACTCAAGATACAAGTGGTCAGATCGATAAACCTTTTTATTCTGTCTTCATAGTCCGATGTGTGTGTGTGTGTGTGTGTGTGTGTTTGTGTGTGTGTGTGTGTGTTCAAATTTTAGAAGCAAGCGAGAACATTTGTGGCCTTTCAAATCAGTTTAACAGCCGTGGCAGAAAGCCAAATTTAGCTAAACATCGTTAGTTTGTCAACAGAGAAAAATACTGCCATTAGATGCTCAGATCTGTGGCTTCACAAGGCAAAGCAGTCTAATCTTTTTTGTGTTGTGAGACAGACAGATGTTAGAAATGACAGATGCTACAGTACGTCATGGGCTGTGTACATCCATGAGTCATATCAGTCTAACCTATGATCACTGTTTGCCTTATTCTGGCCGATACTGAAAAAGAATGAAATAATACTTCATATGAACAGTAACAGCAGGCAGGACAATAAAATCAGAAATATATAAAAATCTGAGATCTGTGCATTAGGGTATACACTATAATGAAAATTAAACAATTATATGGGTAAGAAAAAGATGAAGCCACTCACAGCACCCTGTTTAATCATTCATTCATTCATTAATGCATTTCATTCTTTATTAAAGATTATTTACAGGAATAATTATGTATCAGGAAAAACGAATAAATAAATAAATGCTTCACAACATCTTATTCCATTATTGTAGTATTTGCAACTATTTCTTATGTATTTTTTTTCTATATTATAAATAATATTTGCTTTTGTTTTCTACTGTAATATCAAAATCTGTATTCTTAGGGGAAGGTTTTCATTTGACTGAATGAATGAGACAATATGCAGCCAACACAAGAGAATATTACATCATTTATTGCATTATGACATTTTTATCTGTTTAACTCAGAAATTATATATTAAAAAAATAGGCACTTAATGCTGTGGTATACATTTTCATAGTTCAATGTGCTGCAGAGATTTTTAACATAATATAAAAGACGTCTACAGCAAGCGAGTTGGAAGGCTTCTAACTCATTTATTGCTAGAAGGATGAACTCATACTTAGAGAAGATCTTAAAAATGTCTTAAAACACTTTTGTAAAATTACTTTTCAAATATAATTTTATTGTCACTTTTTATCATCAGCTTAGGCCATATTTTGCATAATTTAACATGCTTTATGCTCAAAATGTCAACTTTCCTCTTCATTTTATTTTACTATTGTTCTCTGAATGTTTTACGCACAGAGGAAGAGAAAGAGCTGGACACATTGTTCAAAGTGGATACAGGGTGCAGGATGTGGGAATAAACAAAAGGGAGAGGGATAGCACAGTGCGGATGAGTGGGTGTGACATTCTGTATGTCAGTCAAGATATATGATCACATAGAAGCTCTGTGGGTGCACATAATCCTCCCATAGGGAACTAAACCCAAGACAGAGGGATGCTGTCCTCATGTCATTGAGTCTGTAGAGGAAATTAGTTTTGAATAAGGTAACAGATGAAGCAGACTTAAGCCCTGTGGTGTCAAAATTAGAGCTGTCCAAATTCGAGAAGGCAAATCTTGTCTAACAGCTTGCACCACTGTTAAAAATGTACCAAATAAAAAACTATTTGACCTCACTAAGGTAGTCAACGGTTGGACGGCAACTCAACCATCATGATCCATACCTAGTCAATACTCATTAATTCAGATCCAGATCTATTTCTCTGTCTCTGTTTTCCTCTTACCCAGAATGGCGACCACCTCGTCGTCTTGGATGACCTCCAGTGACCCTGACACCACGAAACAGAGGCTGTCCACGCTCTCTCCCGCATGGTAGATAAGATCTCCTGGAGCACAGTGGATGGTCTGGAACTCCATGGCCAGAGCCCGCAAACAGCCATCACTGGCTAAACGGAAAGCAGGATGTTCCTTGAAAACCTTCCTGTTCAGGTGCACACATATATCAGCACGCATGTCTTTAGGACAGATCTGCAAAACCTGTAATGGGAGAGCGAAATAACAGACATAAGTGGTAATTCTGCTGCAAATTCTTTTGATTTAAAGGGGTCATGTCATGATCAAGTTTTCCTTGATCTTTTGCAATAAAAGAGCTTGATTTACTATGGAAACATAATGTAAATTCCATACATACAAATGGCACAAGCAATAAAAGAGCATCTCTTTGATGACTAATTTATCAATTTCGGTCTAATTCTTGCTATTAACAAACCATTAACTATGACTTTTGCCTAAATAAACTCATAATTTGCAGCTTATTAATAGTAAGGTAGTTGTTAAGTTTAGGTATTGGGTAGGATTGTGGATGTAGAATATGGTCATGCAGAATATGTGCTTTATATGTACTAATAAATAGCTAATATGTTAATAACAGGCATGCTAATAAGCGACAAGTTAATAGTGAGAATTGACTCCTATACTAAAGTGTCACTACTAAAATTTTCTGGCCGCCTACATAAAATTTAATCAAATCTGTTATTAGAAACTTAGAAAATTAGAAACTGGTTAAGTCATGAAACTCTAGACAGGCTAAATCTTTTACATGCAATCTGCTATCAGTCACATCATTTACTACATGGCACAAGCTGATTAGCCTCTGCTGAGTCTGCAGCCAATGAGACTGCTCAACCTTTGAGTAGCCTACTGTAGTTCAATGTTCACAGTATGATGGTTCTGTCAGAATTCCTCTGAATCCCTCCACCTCCCCCAGCTCCACCTGTCTAGATCACCTATGGCATTTATGTATGCTTATCATGCAGTAGTTGAAAATCTTACACATTCGCAACAGCATGTCTTTTTATCTATTAAGAGATACAAGTCCATAATTGCTGTTCAACATATCTAGTCCGCCAAAACCAAATACATTAACATTGTCATAACCATTAACCTACTAAAATGTGAGTTATCTTAATTTAAATGGTTAGATTTCAGTTCAGATGACTATATTTATTGTTTATAATGTTATTTTTATTTATTTATTATTATTTATTTATTTTCAAGTTCAACTTTCAGCTTTTTTAAATGCACTGCTTTGAGATAATATGCCTTATTTGAAATATTTTTAGTAGCCAGGGAATGATTCTAGTCTTTTTTTAATATAAAAGACTAATTAATTCATTGTACTAAATTAGCAATATTATTTGTACTAAATGAACACTGACAGCCCCAATTTTTTCTTTTTTTGTATTATAAAAAATTTGCATTTTTCTTTTTTATAACCCGTCTCACATCATACAAATTTTAGTTTACTCTCATGCCAGTGAGCATACTGGGAGGCCGACACAGACAGACAGAGGTACAGGACTCGCATGCTGGTGTGCATGTGTGCATCTAAGCGTATTAGCATGTGACATTTCCCTGAGCAGCCATTCCCAGCAGCCCCTCACTTTTCCAGAGCATCTCCCTTTCTGCATGTGGTTGTCACGGAGACATGGAGGTTGGCTCTGGGGAAAACAGTGTGAGGCTGTGTGATGAGACGGTTAAATCACGACAGAAAAAGAGAGAGAAAAGGAGACAGCTGGAACATTCTGGCAATGTCCAACCAATGGGGACTTCATATCCACAGAGTCATGCTGTTCCCCTCCTGCGTTTTGCGTATAAATGACAGGACGAGTCCAAACACACAGCGTGAGAAAGCATCTTGCTAAAGAATCACACTAGTGTTTAAAAATACTTAGCCAGACACACTCACACAAACATTTCAGAGCAAGAGTGAATAACCATACACACACACAAACACACGTGCACGTGTCCAGAGTTGCACGCTGGGTAATTAGAGTTGGGCGCACAGGGTGTTCACCTTTTCTGTGTCAATACCATGGGACATGGACCACGTGGAGGCGATGTAATCCATAACCCTCTCGCTCAGGCCTTTGGGCACCTGGTACAGCTTGAGGAAGTCCCGCACGCTGTTCAGCATCTCATGATAGCGGTTGGTGTTAGCATACATCTGCTGGAAGATAGTTGTCACGTTACCGAAGATGGTGGCATAGAGGAGAGCTGTAGGAAAGATAAAGAAAGACAGAAAGAAACTTTGGATTAAATGACAACACAGGAAAAGAACAATGTAATTTAATCACAAATAAATCAAATGATTCATGCAAATAGAAAAAAAATAGACTAGTAAGTAAGTAAATGAAAGAATGCCAGAAGAAAATTTTCTATTTCTATAGATGGATATACATTTTTGGAGTTAGTACGATTTATAAAAATATTATTTTAAAGAAATTAACCCTTATATTCCACAAGTATGCGGAAAAGTGACAGTTAAGACATTTGTTTCAAATTTATTTTAATAATTTTTTTTCTAATTAATGATTTTTTTTTTTACTTTCTATTCGTCGAAAATCCTGGAAAAAAATGCATTACAGTTTCCACAAAAATATTATGCTGCAAAAGTTTTTCAACAGTGATAATAAGAAGAAATGCTACTTGAGCTCCAGACCAGCATTTTAGAATGATTTCTGAAGAACCATGTGACACTGAAAACTAGGCTGCTGGAAATTCAGCTTTACCAGCAGAGAAGTAATTACATTATTAAACAAACTAAAAAAGAAAACAGTATGAAAAATGTTATTCCATAAGTAACCAGCTCCATAACAGAGAGAGACAGATATGACGATAATAATAAATGACAAAGTGAATTGTAAATGAGTGAAAGTAAAGGACAGAAAGAAGAAGATTCAGTAAATGTGAGTGACTGTCTCTTTTAATCTGATTTAGCCGGCCTGTAACGTCTTTTCACACAGGAGGAAATCTAATTACACATGTATGGACTCTAGGTGTGTGTGTGTGTGTGTGTGTGTGAGACATAGACAGAGAATACCCTCCTAAATACCTTCAGATAAAATTTTTTAGCTGACGTTACTCTAATTCATGTCTGTCTCATGAACACAAGAAACATTGCCCTTTCCCAGATATACTGTATTAAAGGGATAGTTCACCTAAAATAAACTAATCTGACAGTTCTGTCATCATGTACACACCCTCATGTTTTTCCAAACCTGTATACTGTTATTTTTTATATATTTTTTTAATGCTTAAATTTGATCAAACGAATAATAATCTCTTTCATTTATATCTTTAAATAACTTTTTAAATAACACTGTCATTTAAAGTTCATGCACACTTCCAGATGCCAATGTAAAAAAAAAAAGATTAAACTTCTCAGTGTTTGTCATCTGCTGCAGTTTTCTGGGACCCCAGCCATTATTATTAGAGTGTAAGAGTCTTGTGTGTGAGATGGCGTTGATGTACGGTTATGCAGTGTGACAGTCTTTGCTGATCTGGGGACAGATTTGGCTCCAGGGTGACAAGAACACGGAACGGAGCTGACAGAGACTGTCCAACTGAACACATGCACACACACACAGACACACATCCTAGATGCTCTGACACCACACATAGGACACAGACACGTCCAGATGTATCAATGTGTGAGGTCACCCAACAAACTTTAACTGCTTTCACGGTTCAACATAAACTGTCCCGTCGAATCAAACACACACAGATCTGTTTTTCATTACAGAGGCGGGCGTATGTTCATTAACAAATGAACAAATAAGTGAGCCAGGCAGCTGATTACACACCCTCCCCTCACATTAACACAGCTGATGTACACTCTTTAATCATGTAAGTGTGACAGAGAGAGAGAGAGTGAGTGTAAGTATTTCTTTAATGTGTCATTAGTTTGTTCTTTGAGATTGCACGGATTGTCTCGGCAGCTCTTGACAATAATGATCTGATCTCTAGCTCATATCACATGATTAAATTATACTGATGTTTTCAAGTGCTGAAGTCTTCTGAAACCGTAACAGAGCTTTGATAACAAAAACATTCACATCAATGGAATCAGACCATTGTTGAGAACCAGATCAGTTCAAATCTGTTTTTAACTGAAACAACCAAATCATTGAGACAATTTGACTCAAATAAATGTTTCAATCACAAATTAGACATGGCTACTTCTGTAAGTCAATAATGAATTACATTTGGACTTTTTACGAAACTTTTATGGTTTGGTTATTTTACATTTTGACAGCCCCAGTCTTTATTCAATTTCATTATTATGAAAGGAATGTTCAGGCTATACAAATTCCTTTTGTGCTTCATGGTTTTTGGAACAATGTGAGGGGTGACTAAATGATGACAGAATTTTTATTATTTCACGAAGCATCCCTTTAAAGGGCTCATGAACTGAGAAATCAACATTCCCTTGATATTTTGATATATAAGAGGTAATTTTACCATAAAAAACATCCTGTAAGTTTCAGTATTCAGAGCTTTCATGTTAGTCTAAAAACAGCTTATATTGAAGATGGAATCTGCCGCTTTTTTACATAATAGTGTGGCTGAACACCACCTCCGCAGAAGAAGATCAACGCCTGCTTCTACATCGCTGCCTGTTTAGCCCCGCCTACCGATTTGCACACATAGTATAAATAACAAGAGAGGCAAACGCACAGGTATATGCATAAATCGAACGACAGATGACACCAAAGACAGCCAGATGGTGTGCAGTGCCAAGTTGTGGAAAAACAGTCTTTGCATTGTCTTCCTTCTAATCCCAACATTAAGAAAAAGTGGATGAACTTTATTTTTAATGACAAAAAGACTGAAACTAAAAGATGATGCTGTGTTGACTATTTTGGATCCAATGTGACAACACACAAGTGTGAGTAACTTTTCATAACTTGGTCACTATTGTCTTTTATTACAGATGGTTTAGTTGTAGTTATGCCTTTTAACCTAAATCACAGCTGCATCCATCAATGAAGGATGAAACTGTCAAAATGTCACAACAGTAAGCCAATAATAGCAGTGGGCATTTACTTCAGAGTCTACAGTCCACCTGGCCCATGCAAACAGAGCGTTCTGATGAGGGTTAAAACAGAGCAGAAAATAGCTGTTTTTTATGTAAATATCTTGATGACCTTGTAAGTGGACCTCAGAGAACAGTACAAAGTAATAAAAAAAGGTTTTAGATTTTAAGATTTACAGTGAGGAGGGAATTTTTACCGTTTATTATCTTTTGCCGATCTCAAGTCACTTTTCTACATAACCCTTAAAAGTAGCCATTTTTGTCAGAGAAAAATGTGACTGAATATGTTACTGGACACTAAATTGCTCACTAAAACTTTGTGACTGACACACTAAAATTCCTCCATCCACCCTGTGTTTCTCTCTTTCACACTCTCATTTACTGCTCCCCTTAGCACAGCTAAAGCCGAGGTTTCATGAATTTAACATCTTTTCTAAAAATAGATACATTCGGGTTATTCTGTTCCTCCTGAAGTACACAACAACTCAAACAAGGAAACGGCATATCGAGCATGTGATTTAGAGTGGAAACAGTGGCAGAGAACCACATTAATCTTACTTGGGTTCATATAGGATATATAGCCTTAAATCCACCAAACAACATGTTCTTTCTGTGTGCTCTGTTTAAAACATGCAAGTTCAAGTCATTAGAAGAGGAGCAAAAACCAGCACTAAACCCCAAGGGGACTTTCTTGAGATGGTACTGTAAAGCAGGACTCATTAGTGGAAACGTACTGTATACATTTTTCACAAAGTTTTGTAGATCTGATGATTGTACACCTGCTCCATTCAACAGAAAAGTGCTGCAGCAATTGTCTTGATGACGAGACACATTTACAACACTGTTTGGGTAAAAGACACGCACATCACACCGTCTGCTTGAGTTGGGCTGCTGCCAGAGATGGAGAGAGAGAATGAGCAGTAGAGCAAAGAAAAACATGGGGTGGAGGAGATAAGCCTGTGTTAGTGTAATTTGATTAGAGCAGGTGATTAATTGTACTGCCAGCATAATACTTGGGCTCTTCCCTTCATCCCTCCCTCTCTTTCTTTTTATCACCCCTTTGCTTTGCCAATACAGTTTAAAGCATTGTTTCAGATGAGTTCAAATAGTGAAACTTACTACTGAAAATAACAAAAAAAAGTTATATTCAAGTAAATCATATTTTAGAATGTAAAACACATGATCATTCCAATGAACAAAGGAAACACCAGTGTTTGAGAGGCAGAAATAGAATAGTGTTAAAGATTGTTAAAGTTGAGGTTTTAGTGAAATGCTGCATCCAGCACACGTCATACTTTCAGTCAGCTGCACACAGTCATCTACACTAATTTGACACTGTTTTTAGCAATATAAAGTCTGCTATAGATGAATAAATGGATCAAAACAGATCATAGAAAAGACCAATCACAAATCTATATGGAAATTATTCTGAATAGAGTATGCAAATATTATTACATCAGCACTTTCACTTACATTTTGAGTGCTGAAAATTATGTGAGTCAGAGGGACATTTTCAAACTTAAAACTTAAATTTAAAATAAAGTACAATATGTAGAAATAGATGCCTAATGTTTTTTTGGCGTACAGACAATGTTGTCAGAACGATGAATGATTGTTCACACACACACTAAAGCGACTTAAAATAGTTGGCCAGTAGTTGGTGATGTAACAATGTAAAATAAACTACACAAACATGTAATAGGCCTATGCATGTGCATGACATCACCGTTTTCACAAATTAGCATTTTTGTATTTTTTTTGTATTTTTTAATAACAGTATTGTTAGCAGATAACGGTATTTACATAGGTTTCAAAACACCATTGTCATGTAATTGAGATTCTATAAATGTTATCGTGTAGAGGACCCTTAAATTTACAGATTTTTCCTTTAATTCAAAACGCATCACATTTCAAAGCCTTATTCAAAATACAGGTTAAACACCTGTGGAAAATTCATTCATATTAACACAGAACATCACAGACTTTTCTTAGAGTGTACTTTACATGTTATAAAAGTAATTAAACCCCTGAAATTTAGCTTTAATATTAATCTGTTCATCAGTCATTCAAATGTAATTATCTAGTCATCGTAATTATTCTTCAAAAGAAAACATCTCACAATTGCAACCCAACAATTCCGTCCTAATTTTGACCCCTAGAAATTCAGATCTCTTTTGCCTTCTAATCAGCCATTACTAACTCATCCATTGCCATGACTGATAGCATCATTTAATCTGTTTGTTCAGAAGCACCAATTATCCTCATTAGGTACCTCACTCATAAATAAGAGCCACAGCTCTGTGTCTCCTCGCATAATAGATGCTCAACTAAGTATAGAAATCAAATACACATATATCATATATTTAATTACTATTCCAGTATATATATATATATATATATATATATATATATATATATATATATATATATATATATATATATATACACACTATTTAATAAACAGTGGTTGTTGTCACTATTATTGAGATTAGTTAGGTGTTGAGGGTGTATGTGTATCTTTTATCTGTGTTTGTTCCTTGATGATGTCTATAAATCAGGAAGAGGTAAAAGAGAGAGAAAAAAGAGGGAAAAAGGGAAAGAAAGTGTATCTGATCAGATGAAACGAGTCCTTGTCAAAAGATTCCCTGTGGCTCCATTACAGAAACATGTGACAGAATATTTCATATCTTGGCATCTCTGCTTCCAATTGAACTTGCATCATTGCCTACAAAGGGCCATGTGACGGTAGGGTGAGCGAAAGCTCTTTCTGCTCAACGTTTGCAAACACTGTAAATCTGTATCAATGTCAGCTGAAAGGTTAGGATGCCGGGGAATTTGGCCAAGGTAAATTGATTAAGCACCAAATCTACTGGAAAACAGGCTCACAACCACTTAGGCAATAAAGAACAGTGCGTTTTAGCTTCCCATTTCTGGCTGACACTTTCAGGTTACTCTGATGCTGACGGTGTCAGAGTATCAGGGACATTGAATATTCTGGACGATTTACTCAGCTCGGGACTCTCAAAGTCACTCTTCATGCAGAATGTTTATTATATGTTTATTCTATTTAATTTCAGGATATATTTATCATCTCTTAAAACAGCACAACACTATTTCATCTGCCTGCTCAAACTACAGTCAGTGTCCCTTTCTGAAAACATCAACGTTTAAGTTAAAAGCTTTATTTGTCAAATTCGCAACAATACTGCAGTACTTGTGTAAATGAAATGTATTGATGTAAATTGTAACTCTCAAAATCTCTGAGTTTTGTTTAAAGCTGTCTGTGTTAACTAAATGAGATTCTAGTCTGTAAGCTATTGTCTTTGAGTTTTATGGAGAACAGCTGTGGCAGTATTTGCTGTAACTAATTTGCTGGATGCTGGTTTATAAGTGTAGTGCTGATTATTTCAGATTTATCTGCACCTAAATGTTACCTAGAAAAAGCAAACTGTAGCTGTTTAATTACAAGTTGTTCAGACAGTTGCTTAACAGACCTTATTAAGGGTAGTGCCCTATTTTTGATGGGAAAGAAAATTTCCGAAAACCTGATGTTTGCTTTTCAAAGACTACTCCAATAGTTCACATCAAGATTCAACCAGAAATCATTCAATATATAAATCACAACTTAAAACCTAATTTTAAACTATAAGCTATAACCTTATCAATATTCACAAGCTGAGGCTCCACCCCTCTGTGACATCACAACCTGTGCACATGCAGTAAAAACACGTGAGAAGAATTAATGCATCTAGAGGGAATTAATCTGAAAACAAAGAGAGGAAGTTAAGCTATCAATCAAACAAGGCAAAACATGCATATTTCACAGAGTTGCAATGAATTTGCGTATGCATGCCTCATAAACGCATATCTAATATGTATGAAGTCATTAGCTGACAAAAACTCCTGCAGGGGAAAGATGAAAGCTGCTTTATGTTTGTCACCGACTCAAAGACCTCTGCACGTGTACATCGGCACACGCACACAGGCGAGCTGCAGAAAGGTATATGTGAAGAAAACAAGCCAGGCATGTATGTTTCTACCTGTTAGTCTGTCTCAGTCAGATTTATATTTTCTATCAGTCGTTAAACTCGTACCCCAAGCTAGCGTTTGCCATGGCAACAGAACAGGCATTCCAGCACCTGCTGCCAGCCCTGTTCCCAGAGAAAGCCATGAAATCAGCATCTGCACTTCTGGGTTTGTTTCAAAAGAAGAGACCAATTTCTCTCACAACTTCTCTAGACTGTGGAATAAAGCCCTTGAGAATGATGCAAACGCTGCTCAAATCAAGTGTTTACACTCGGCGCTGATTTAAACTGTCACTATAAACATGATGAAACATCAGCACGATTCAGAACTTTTGAAATGCACTTGTGAAACAAAAGCCTGTAAGTTCACATCACCTTGAAGCTTTTGTGAACAGACTGCAATGTTATGTCAGTTGAACATTTTCATTAACTGTTGTTAAATAAGCATAAAACACAACTTACAGATTATTATGTAATGCAACGTGACTTGAGCTACAAGAAACAGTTTGAAAAAAAAAATGTCTGTGAGCGTCATTGCTAGTGCATGCTGAATATTTAAATTCTTTTTTTTTCTTTATGTAATTATGTGATTTGAGTTCCCTGCGGCCATCTGCACATTATAATTACAGAAAATATAGGATTGAACAGAAATGTTCAGTGCGAACCGAGTCATCAACATATTTTAACAATTTTCCCAGTCTGGCTTTTTCTAATTATTATTCCATCTATATATAATTCCATAATATTGTATCTTAATAATTTATAACACTTTAAAATAAGCTTCCATTAGTTAATGGGAAATAAACTCATACTAAATAACCATGATTCATACATTTGTTACAGAATTTATGTAAGTTAATAAAAATGCTAATGCTGAGGTCCACTTAATAATATTAACAGACACAACTTTTGATTTATTTTATTGTTAGTAAATGTTGTAATTATGTATTATTCACTAATAATGTTTGTAAAAATGTGATGTAAACAAATGCAACTTTAGCTCACATGAACTATCAATAAACAATGCATTATGCACAAAAAACTGAAATCAGTTGTTTATTAAAAGTGAATCAGAACATTATATTGTATAGTATGAAAAATGGATATTCATTTCCAGATTTGCTAAAAACTACATTTAAATATTAGTGTTTTTACAGGTGAGCTATATATGAAGTTTGATAATGATGAAAGTAATGGAAATATACAAGAAATGAGCATGTACAATGAATTATCTAAAACAATTATCCTACTCAAGTAATTTTTTTCCCTTTCTTGTGACAAAACAGCCTTGTCCTGCATTAAAAAGGTTTAGTTAATTGATTTACATTGTTTTGCCTATTATATTGTGTAACAAATTCTCACATAAATTCTAGAACCCACCTCTGAACCTATTGATGTTCTGCACTGTATGATTGTTTGCCCAGAAAACAGCTATGTATGTTTACTCTGAAAATAAGCCTCTCATGAGGGAGTTTCACCATATAAATAACAGCGTTCTGGCAGCTGGTCATGTTTAATAGCAGCACATATAATGGAACTGACTCATTTTCCTCTGAGTGGTGAATCACAGCTCAATGGCAGTGTGATCTGCGAGAGCCCCGCCGTGGATGACCCTGCAGGCATCATCTCTAGAGTCAACGCTCCATTATTTCGCTCATCTGCCTTCGTAACAAATCACTGTTCAGAACCAAATGAAATGTAGCTGTCTCAGTCAGCATAAATGGTCACAAATGAATCAAAACACAATTGAGGGGGTAATATGGTCAGAAACGGATCATTTCACACTGGAAAATATTATGGTAAGGTGATTTTTGACCAAAGTACATTCTGTAGCTAAAACCTTTTTCTATGTTAACCAGTTAGAAAACTAGAAAAAAGTTAAAAAAAAATTGATTTTACACCCAAATGACAGCGTTTACCACGTTTACATTTGCAATGCTATAAATCTATATATAGGGTCAGCATTATTGCTGAGCCCTGAATTTGCTAGCTGAACTGCACTAGCTTGTTACGAGTTCTCAAATGATAAACAGATGTATTTTTTCATGCACGTGTTTATAAAGAAGTAAATAAAGCTTTTCAACTCACATCCAATCATCATCATGGCCACAGCGAAGATCTTCTCCCCATCTGTGGTTGGAGCGATGTTTCCAAATCCAATACTGGTCAGGCTGGTCATGGTGAAGTATAGAGACGTGATGTAGACTGAATCTTTCGTAGGTCCACCTTCCCATCTTCCCGTCCCGCTGACGTTGAAGCGATAGGGTGTCCCGATTGTCTCACCCAGCATATAAAGCCAGCTCTCCGGACGTACTCTGTTACGTTCCTCGTCTATGACTTCATAGTCTCCAATGCTATACCAGATGCAGGCCAGCCAGTGGGCGGCCAGCCCAAACACGCAAACCAGCAGAACCAAAACAGCCGCACCATACTCGATGTAGTGATCTAGTTTGCGAGCCACCCGGCCCAGACGCAACAGACGAACCACCTTCAGTGAACTAAACAAGCTACTGATACCCTGAGGAAGAGACAGAGAGACTTAAACATACTGCAAAATATGTTTTCATCCATCCATCAAATCTAAACATTATAGGCCGAAGCAATTCTACCGACACGTTTTCTTGAGTCTAAATAAAATGCATTGTCTCTCTTAGCACAGATTCTCTGCATTTATAAATACATGCAGGCGTCTGCCAAGCCAACCCTCTGAAATCAACAATACAGAGAGCTGAAACAGCACCTGAGCACCAGAACAAACACACTGGAATATATGCAAAAGTACAATCTTTTTCGGAAAGTGCACTTCTGTGATGTCAAAGCATGGTATTTCCATTGTTATTTTTTATTTCTTACCACCAGACTTTCTGTGATCATTATTCTGAGAAACAGAAGAGGAGTTGAACCACTTCTAGTTGTAGTGATGACTTAGTTATGACATTTGGGTGAATTGTTGCTTTATATATTATATATTCCTTATTTGGTGAACTATGAGTGCATGTTCATGAATAAAACAGCTTTCACACACAAGGACATCAATAGTACAGTGGAGACTTGCTTTAGGGAAATGGCCACAACGATAACATTAAATATGTATAATGCCTGTTTTAAATATTGAAGCCAAAATCACCCTGGAACCCTATATGTGTGTATTTTCAGATCAGGGATTTATCCAGGGTTTATTTGGGTAGATATTACAAATACAAATTACATCTCTTCCAGTGATGTCAACAGTTCTCTTCGAACAGACACTGAAACATAAATGAGGTTCTTTCGTTTTAGGCATTTTGCTATATTAAAATAATAAAATGCATTTTGGATAATATTTGTGCTGCTGCTTTTGATACTACAGTAAGTCTGTGTCCATGGATATTAAATATTCATTTAAACACCCTATCAGCACATCCACAGAGTTACAAACACTGACACCACACACACATACAATACAGTTCAATACACACCAAGCAAACATTTAAATGACAAAAATTCATTATAAAAATTCTGTTGACTGATTTGATTCGAAACATGAAATAATAGACTATGGTCTAATACTGCTTTTGGTCTACATCAATGTCTGATTGATGCCCTGAGGCACAGCATATCAATCAAATGCCGAGTTTTGAGATGAAAGGCCTACTTGAGTGACAGCTCGATGATTCCAGTTCTTCATTCGCCCACAACAAACACAGGCAGTGCAAGGGACATGCAAAAAGAAAGAGGGATGAGGAGAAAAAACAAACAAACAAAAAAAAGAGAGTGACAATGGTCAACAGAAGAATACGCGAACAGTCAATGCAAACAAAAGCATGGCGCTTTGAATCAAGAGTGAAAAAGCATAGCCTGGACTGTTAGTGAGATCACAGGCATCGCAGACATTAATAATCAAGCCTCTGCTGCAAAGGCAGTGCGAAACGATGACAGATGTCTCTGTGAAATCAGACGGGGTTTATGTAACATAAGATAATTATGCAAACGAAAGTTTTGAAATGAAACACCTGAGGATTTCGATTATTAAAAACCACACAGTTCTCCCTGTAGGCCATAAAAATATGCACATGTCCCAGATGATGGAACAGAGGTGTGTGTGTGTGTGTGTTCATGTATATGCTTGGTCCTCATGTTTGTCCTTTGAGAGAAAGAAATATTGGTTGCATTCCACTTTGCATGCTCTATTCACTGAAAGTATGTCCTGTGTGTCATTTGCTGATGGAAATGTGTGCACTTTTGAGTATGTATAGGAAGACAGTATGCCATAGGGCCCTATAATACACCCGGCGCAATGCAACACAAGGCGCAGCTCAAGTGTTTTTGCTAGTTTCAGTCCGGCGCTGTTTGCATTTTCCCGTCCGGCACCATGTCGTTTAATTAGCAAATGCATTTGCGCCCATTTGTTTGCCCATGGGTGTGTTGGTCTTAAAAAGAGGTGTGTTCAGGCGCATTGCTGGCACAATGCTATTTTATGGAGCTGAAAATAGACTGTGCCATAGACCAGCTCAAAACCAAATATATATATATATGTATGTATGTATGTATGAGTGGATTTGGACATGCCCTGAGTGTACCTGCACCGTGTGCTTTACACTTTGCAGTTAGATCATTAAAATAGGGCCCATAGTGTGTTAGTTTGCAGCATTTTTAACCTAAACATAGATTCACATTTCCCATTCAAGCAATTTCTGCATACAACAATCTGCAAAGCACTAATGCTGCCTTTAGGTTATTTTGGTATAATAATGTATGAGATGAACACTCATTAATTACCAATGAGAAGCTGTGGATTTTCTTCAAGCGTTGGGGGGGCGTTAATTATGATGGAAGACTCACTGATAATATTCATAATAAGATTGTGATGAATCTTGGTAGACAATACTGTTCATTTGAGGCATTTTATGAGGGGACAGGCTTGTGTGGCAAAACCACATCTCCCACCATTCCCTGTGGCAGCATAAGAACACTAAAATCCATTCAAACGTTTAGGTTCAGTAAAATGTATCTTTTTATTTAGAAAGAACCAGGATGCATTAAAGGGTTAGTTCAGGCAAAAATCTTAATTATGTCATTAATGACTCAAACTCATGTAGTTCCAATATCTTCGGAACACAGTTTAAGATATTTTAGATTTAGTCCGAGAGCTCTCAGTCCCTCCATTGAAGCTGTGTGTACGGTATACTGTCCATGTCCAGAAAGGTAAGAAAAACATCATCAAAGTAGTCCATGTGACATCAGAGGGTCAGTTAAAAAATTTTGAAGCATCGAAAATACAATTTTGGTCCAAAAATAGCAAAAACTACGACTTTATTCAGCATTGTCTTCTCTTCCGCGTCTGTTGTGAGAGAATTCACTGCAGTTTAGTGATATCCGGTTTGCAAACAAATCACTCAATGTAACCGGATCTTCTTCAACCAGTTCACCAAATCGAACAAAATCGTTTGAAATGCATTAATCCACGAATGACTTAAGCTGTGAACTTTTTTAATGTGGCTGACACTCCCTCTGAGTTAAAAACAAACCAATATCCCGGAGTAATTAATGTACTCAAACAGAACACTGACTGAACTGCTGTGAAGAGAGAACTGAAGATGAACATCGAGCTGAGCCAGATAATGAATGAAAGATTGACTCGTTCATAAATGACATAATTTTCGTTTTTGGCTGAACTAACCCTTTAAATTGATCAACAGTGACAAGCAGTTTTATATTGCTACAAAAATATTCTATTTCAATTAAAGGGTGTTCTTTTTAACTTTCTTTTCTTCAAAGAATCCTTAAAAATGTATGATGGTTTCCAAAAAAAAAGCAGCATAAATGTTTTTGAGCATGATTTCTGGATTATGTAACACTGAAGATTGGAGTAATGACTACTGAAAATTCAGTTTTGCCATCACAGGAATAAATTACATTTAAAAATACATTGATATAGAAAGTGTTTTTTTTTATTGTAGAAAAAAAAAACCACAATATTACTGTTATTACTGCATTTTTAATCAAACAAATACAGCATTGGTTAGCATGAGATTTCTTTCAAAAACAAAACAAACTAAAATTTGTACCAACCCCAAAGCTTTTATTAGTATAGATCAGTTAGAACCTAATGTACATTTATTTCATTTAATTTTCTTATTCTAATGCTAAACACCCTAAACACCCTTATCTGGTAATGAAAACTGGATATTTAAGCTAAAATAAAATTGTCCAATGCTTCTATTTTATTCTAACCACCTGAACACAGGTCAGGTCAATATTACGATTTCTAGACACATCAGGAGGATTGCATAATCCCAATTTTTCATTCTATGTATAGTGTAGTTTGAGCAGTGCAAAATGAAATCTAGCCATTTCTTCTGTTTGCAAATAGTTTTCCACCAAAGAAAATACATTCAAAAGCTGCACTGGCTTCCTAATGTAAACAAACCTCAGTGTGAACTTAAGTTTACCAGCCGTTTCGTCCTCTGTTTCAAATCCAAATCAATCAGAAAGCTAACACCAAACAGAGTGCATTATTCTCCATCAGAGAGTCGTCACCTCAGGATCTAATTTGCCTTGTGTTGCATAACTCTCTTAGGATGGCGTTATTTATGGTGGTGCTCTGTTTTGTGGGCTGGTTCTGCTGAGCTCAAAGCCCGGCAGCGTGCACAGACAGATCTGATGAGCTTGATGTAGCTGATCACGGTAAACTGGTGCTGACAGCCCCTCTGAAAAGCCATATGCCCGAGGGCAAGATGAAAGCTCGGATCCTGCATATGTGCTTGTGTGTGTGTGTGCATGCAACACAGTGGAAGTAGGAGGGAAGAGCGTCTGAGTGGGTGAATGTGCTGGTATCAAATTCATTTGTAACTCGAGAGTGTGCGAGTTTAAGTGTGTGTGTCCATATGTCTGTTTTACAAAGAATCACAGCTATATATATATATATATATATATATATATATATATATATATATATATATATATATATATATATATATATTACTTTTTAAAGTGATAGCTTGCCTCAAAATGAAAATTCAGTCATCATTTACTCATCCTCATATCATTCCAAACCTGTACGACTTCCTTTTCAGATTATTTAAATAATATTTCACCTGTTTTTATCCATAAAATATAAGTCAGTGTGGTCCAAAACAACACTGACCCGATTCAATTTCATTGTATAGACAAAATAAGTTTTTTCTTCATTCATTTCTAAGTTCTGAAGAGAAGTAACAGATATTTTCTTCTATATGGTGGCATACTGTACATCCAAGTTTAATGAATTATTAAAATAAAATAAAATGTGAGCAGATAATTGTGAGCTTTCAGGGGTGAGGTTTAAGCAGACTTAGCTTGGCTACATTAGAAAACACATACTTTTCTCTACATTTTGGCACTTTCGTCCACACTGAGATGGCATTTTTGTCCTAGCTTTTTGAAGATGCTTTCCCAGATGAATAAATTTGAAAATGCTGTTTGTATTGACTGTGAAAACAGAAGTATTCAAAACCGGTGACAGTAGCCCCGCACATGGCATGGAGGAAAAAAATAGTAGGCTAAATTGTGTGCACTATTTACTATTTCATTCCCTCGATTTATAAATTGTGCACACGATGTACTAATTAGTTCCCTTGATTTGCTAAATCATGCACACAATTTATAAATCAAGAGAATGAAGTAGTAAATTGTGTGCACTATTTAGCAAATCGAGGGAACCAAATAGTAATCATGTACACATTTTAGTACATCGAGGTAACAAATTAGTAAATCAATGCGCAAATTTTTTTATTTTTTCTTGCATGTCATATAACACAGAGACTGACAGCACGGCTTTAAAATGAAAACGCCTTTTTTTCAATGTATCCAGACCAATGAAGACAGCCCAAATGATTAGAGAAGACCTGCATATATCACAAGAGAGAACTGGTGGATCACTGGAAGATCCAGTTATGCCATTTTGATTAAACATTGTGAGGTCAAAAATTAATTAATTAATTAATTTTAAAAAATGCACAGATGCCCATTTTACACAAGTTGGTATTATTTTGGGTCTTAACGAAAAGTCTATAACATACTTTGGTAAAAGTTTCTCAATTATAGTGTAAAACAACACCCTTTTATACCTTGTCAAAAACAGGTCTGTTCACAGTTTCGTTTCGCTGCATGTTACGTCATTGTGTACAGGTTTAAGTTCAAACCTGTAAAAGTTAATTATGCATTCAATGACCACTTTAAACTGAAACATAAGATGTATTTAGAAAAATTAAATGAATTAAATTGTGAATTTTCATTTCGTGCCAACTTTAAATTTGAGTAAATGATGACCCATTTTTCATTTTCAGCTTAACTGTCCCTTTAAGCACAAATCATTTTGGAAAGCTGTGGAATGCAGGTGTGAGAGCAGTTAACATCGGGCAGAGAGATTATGCTCATCCTCTGTGCAGTGGCAGAAATTGATTGTGAGTTCAATTAAATGCGGAAAGACAGTTCAAGTTGAAATTGTTATACGGTCACAGATTGATCCAGAGCAATAGCATCATCCAGTACACCGATTCCAACCTCACCAGCACAGAGAATCACACACCATCGATTCAGTTCCCAAATTTACCATACAATCACCCATATCCAGCGAGCACAAGAGACAGAAACAGAGAACCAAAGTGAGGTGCTCAAATACTTCTACCCAAAAGCACATCAAATGCTTTACATAAAAATTCAAACTGTAAATATGATAGCGTGGAAATGAACTCTTAGCCCAAGATCAATGAAAGGGTTTGCGTGCTTCAACTCTCTCACGTCCCGATCAATATTAATTAGCACCAAAGATTTGCTCCATTACAAGCTCAAACACTATCTCTCAGACAAAGCTCTCAGACAAATGATCAGTTTAATGTTGCAGGGCCGTTATACCATCACTTGGAAAGAAATGCAAGGTTTAATAGCTATTCCAAACAGATGTTTTGAGGTAAATATGAAAAAAGTCTCATCACAAAGTGTGTAGTTTTGATTTAGTTTTGTTAATTCTTTGCTGTGCTTCCCCTTGTTGCATTTAAAATTTAATCTGAAGATAGTTACGAGCAGACCCTAGGTAGCAACTTATTAAGATCTCTCCTAGACTATTGAGTTGTTACATCAATGCTAGCTAGGTTATCTCTGTAATGAGAGCCAGCAGGGTAGTGCAAAGCTTTTCTTCAGTTCTTTCTTTCTTAAAGGCAATATTCATGTCTGTTTCCAGGCCTGAATGGAACAAAAAATGTCCACTTCCCCTGTCCCTTGTGAGTTTGTTTATTGTAAAATATTTTGTCTGATCTGATAATTCAGGTCCCCATACACTAAGTGTGTAGTACTCACAGTCTAGTTTTATCAAATTTAAATGCATTCAGCTTAACTGCACCAATTTCCTCCAAAATCAGCGTAGACCAAGGCAGATAAACTGATTCAGAATCTCTCCAGAGATTTACTTTATGACACTGATCTGAGATCAGGCTTGCTGGATAACTGCCACTAGAATAGTTCGAGTCAGAGTAGATGCTACACAGAATCCGAAGAAGTCTTACAGCGAACAATTAATGCAATAAATTTAATGGTCATGTGTGTCGTTTTTTAAATGCCTGAAATAAGGTCTGTAGTTTACGCAAGATCAAGATATTTCCTTGTTTAATTCTGAGATAAAATACATCAGAAATATGTGTAAAAGGCTAGATGTGGCTACAGAGAAAAACTGATCCAACTAGTAGATTTAAATTGTGGTTTGTTTATACTAAAGCTTTTTACATCTGTTAATTGTAAAGAAGATAACCCTAATGAACACGATGTGTAAGAATAATACACTTTAGTTAGTCACAGAACTTTCCTGCAATTTCTAAATCCAGTGGAAAAAATCCTATTCCTGACTTCCAGGTCGGCCTACAAAAACACATTGTACATATTTGTAGCAGGGATTATTTGCTTGCCTGACCAATGGCAGAAAGTGAAAAACCTGTCAGCAGACAGTCATTATTTTTACAATTATACTGTATTTATAGTACACTTGGTGTCAAATTTCACCTTGACTATATTGGTAATATCTAAAAAAGAATCTTTCTGTTCACTCGCAAACTCCTTAAAGGGATTATTCACCCAAAAATTAAAATTACCCAGTGATTTACCCACCCTTCAAAAAAGTAATCCTAGGTGTATATTACTTTTTTTTTCAGACCAATACAATCTGAGTTATTTTATTTTTGTTTTTATTTAGATATGACAGTGTAGTGAGTGACAGGAAGTGATGTGGGGGAGAGAGAGGGGGTCAGGATTGGAACTTGAGACACCGGGCTATCGACGCCAACTAATACAATTATTACCCCCATCCCCCAGGACCCGTATGGAGCAATTTTTTGCATTTTATTGGATTTCTAAATCGTAAACCCCATTCACTGCCATTACAAAGCTAGGAGCCAGGACATTTTTTTTAATATAACTCTAATTTTATTCATCTCAAAGAAGAAAGTCATATACAACTAGGATTGCTTGAGGGTGAGTAAATCATGGGGTCATTTTTATTTTTAAAGGTGAACTATCCCTTTAACTTGGCACATCTTTCATAAAATGCATGCTACTCTGTCTGAATTATTGCCGTCTGCTGCTTTTTAAACATGTTCTATATATACATATCTCCTTGCTTTAAACACTGTGAAAAACAAGTAATAAACTTAAGTATACTGGAAAACCAGAGCAAAAACAATGAGCCGACATTACAGATCAATCTTGTCATTGATTATTAATGTTTGATACATAATGTTTGTGTGTGTGTGTATGAGAATAAATTAGTGTTTTGTACTGACCTCGTCCACGTTCTCAAAGGCGTTGATGACATCATAAGGCAGACAGGACAACAGGTCAATCACAAACCAGGTTTTCATGTAATTCATGCGAATCAGTTTCGGGTCTGATATCACTTCACCGGCCGGGCCCACGAACGTGGTGTGGAAATTTAGTACAATATCTACCAAAAAGATCACGTCCACAATGCTGTCCACAACCAGCCAGGTGACGTTGTTCTGCTTGGTTTTGAATGAGACGTTGTATGGGACCATGATGGCGGTGTAGAAGGTGAGAATGAGGATGACCCAGTCCCATGTGGTCTTAAAGGCACAGTAGTGCAGGATGATGTGAGGGGGGTCTTGGGGGTCTCTTGTTTGTACTGGGGCAGGATGTCAGAGCCCAGCTGGAGAACCTGTGTAAGAGAGAGACAGAGAGAGAGAGGCAGCGGATGGATGGTCGTTTATCTAAATGGAGAGGAAGAGCAATGACCTGTCTCGGCTTACAGGAGACTCGCCTCGAAGAAAAATCACATCCTGATAAACATCTCATCTCATCTGTTTAATAGATAAAGATATTTAGTCATCTAGATAGCAGATATTTAGTCATCCAACTAAAATGTATTTTTAATGGACATTTTGGATCAACCATCCCAGAATAAACACATGTTCACATTATATATTATTGAAGAATGAATGGAGACATTACCTTAAAAACTGTTTTACTTATCTAGCAGTAAAAATAATATTGTGTTAAATAAAAATTTTCATTTATTTATTTTTTACCTTCAGTTTTAGGTCGATACCACATAAAAAATTCCCTTAATTTTTTTATTTTATTTAAATTAATGCATATCAGTATATTAACTTGCTTCATATAAAAATTTCAAATACATTTAAAATAACCAAAAAGTAACAATTTCATTTAAATATAATAATAATAAAACAAATATATATATTCAGAAATATTTTCTAAGCTGAATGTCATGATTGGCCAAACAGAACGAAGTATTCAGAATCATGCAAAATGACATGAATATATATATTTATAATTTACTTATTTATTGCAAATGACTTGAGCAGATTATATACAGTAGTAAGTTTATATTGGTCATATCATATTATATAGTTATTTATTGTCTACTGCCACCATGGATTAAATATCTAATACAAAACTAATCTGGTAGCTCCATTGCATGAAAGCTTTTATGTGGCATTAGGAATAATGAGCTAGGCCTAGTACAGAATGTAAAAATATATATATCATATGTTACAGATAATAAATTCATTATGAGGCATTTCTGGCCCCCACATTTAAATGCCTAGGCCTTTTCTTCACATTTGGTGGCACTTTTGTCCCAAAGTCCTGTTAAATTCCCGACCCTGTTTTATAAACTATTCAAAAACTGCTCTATATATCTTCTTAATCTCCCTGCAGGAGGACTGGAAACACACAGTGCAAGAGGATAGCCTTCCTAGTGTTAGTTTGATCTTTGACACGAATGGATGCAAACACATGCTGGTACACACCAGAATCCCTCACAGGCATAAAATGAAATGTATTAGTCTGACGCACACACTGAGACGTACCTCTGCAAGGCGCGAGTGTTTATGTACATTCTCTCCTTTATGTACGGTGGGCTGCAGTTGTTGCAAGACCCCTCTACTGCTGGTCAGAGCCCTGGTCAGACGAGCAAACTTCCCCCATCCTGAACACAGATATAACCTGGTGTTAACATTCCTCTCAAATGCATAAATGGTTATGAAATACATCTGAACAACATGTACCTTTGGAGGAGTCATCTTCAATTGGTTGTTTGAATGCTGTAATGTCACTAAATGTACACAGGAAGAGCACAACCTTCTCCTGTTCATTTCGTATAGGTGCTATTTTCACAAAAAACCAAACCGGCATTCCTGGAAAAACACAACCACACACCGTAAATCTATCTTCTATTGAAGAAAAATAAATCTAATCTTTCTATTGAAGAAAAAAACTGTCTTGTCTCTGTTTTACACATTTATGCATATTCATTAATATATTAGCATAACAAATTTATGCTCTAGGACTGCTGTGTTCCTGCTCCCAGTTTTGTGTGCATCTGTGTGTGTTTGTTTGCAATGCTCACTGTTTTTCTTGTACATCAAGATCTCAAACGAATTCATCTCATAGTTCTCGAAAGTCAGTCGAACTTTCTCGCTTGTGTCCTTATCTGTGAGCTCTCCGTACATGAAGCTGTGACAAAAAAGAAATGTAAAAAACAGTCAGAAGCAGACAGTTTTCAATCAGAATTTCACTTGACTTCATTCTAAAAGTTTACTAAAAATAACATTCTGTCATCATTTACTCTCATCATTCTAATTCCATTTGACTTTTTTATTTTCTGTAGAACACAAAAGGAGCAGTGTAGTAGAATGCTGATGCTGCTCTTTTGAATAAAATACAAGAGACCAGGGGCTGACAAATTCCAAAAGTGACAAAAAAGTGCCATGATAAAAGGTCATATATGACAACATGGACAACATATTCGCAGGCCCCAGGCACCATTCACTTTCCCTGAATGAAAAAAATACCATGCTAAATTTCTCCCTTTGTGTTTCACAGAAGAAAGTAAATCAAATGGGTTGAAAATCAGAACAACCTGAGTGTAGTTAAATTGTCATAACATTAATATGTATTTTGCTTAGTGGATATTTTGATTCATGATGAGCAGATAAAATCAAAAGTTTACTGAAAACTAGTCCAACTTTGCTTTACTATAATGAGAGAGGCAGAGAGGGAGGAATGATACATTCGGGAGACTCTTTCTCTTAGAGACATCTGGAGCAGTAACGTTAATGAGCCTATCTTGTGTTTGGCATATCAAGGAAAAGTAAGAGTACAAAGCTGGCTGGCTCAACAACTAACCACACAGAAGACAGCCAATGTCACCCCTACAACTCTATTTTGAACATTAACTGTACCAGCTATATATATCTATATCTATATCTATATATGTTTTTTCTGTTTATTCTGCTACATACAGCACACTAAAAAAGTTGCAGTCGGTACATTTTTTATGTTTTGGAATTAGACTGTAGGTTGTATTTAGGTTGTATTTATTTTACCCAAATTACAGTTAAAACGGAAATATTGAGAAAATATTATTACAATTTAAAGTGCTTTCTATTTTAATATATTTAAAAATGTTATTTATTTCTGGGATGGAAACGCTGGATTTTCAGCAGCAATTTTCAGTGTCAAATAATCATTATAATTGTCTTCTCTGTCACTTTTGATCTATTTAATGCATCCTACTAAATAAAAGTATTCATATATTTTAAATATATATATATATTTACTGAAAAATATTATTTACTTATTTGGCACTGTTACTTTCCCATATTCTACTCTACATAGTGTGTAGTGTAGTATTATATGCTGAACTATATTGTATTACATATTGTAATATAATATTGCACTGTACATATACTAGGTTGTATTGTGGTCATACTTCCTTACAAACAATATTGTACTATCGTGTATATTATGTTATCTAATACGGTATTTAATACTGCAAATGTTAAATTTCTCACAATTCTCATTATTAAATAGTTGCTTATTAGCATGTCTATTATTAACATATTAGCTGTTTATTAGTACATATAAAGCACATATTTGGCATGGCAATATTCTACATCCCTAATCCTACCCAATACCTAAACTTAACAACTACCTTACTATCTATTAACAAGCAGGAAATTAGTAGTTTATTGAGGCAAAATCTGTCGTTAATGGTTTGTTAATAGGGACCTTAAAATACTGTGACCACTGAATTCAAGCATCTTTCTACAAGAATATGCTGTTCTCTCTCTGCCATCCTCTCTTTTATATAAAAAAAATAAAATATGATCAATATGATGGGAAATAAAAACTAGTACATGAAACCAGCTCTGCATGAAGTCTGATACCTGCACGTGCTGCTTTTCTGCATGACCTCAGCACGGTGGTAGCCGGACAGCTTACAAAAGCCATCATTACTGTAAACGATGGGCCAGTCTACGATCTGGGCATTTCCCAGCACAAAGTTTGTGTCTGTGGAAAGAGCACAGGAGGGTATGGGGAGGAAGCAGGTGAGAGGAACCAGGCACAAGGTCAACGGTAAGAAAACTAGAGGTCGGTCGCCATGATAATGTCACATGAGGCAGGATGGGTGGACACTGTCACGCAGCCGAAAGCCACTGATCTGACATGTTTATGACAACACTTTTACTGGTCTGAGGCCAAGATGGTAATGCACAGTAGTTTCACATTATACTCTCACATTACCGTACAACCCCATTCACACTAAAATACGTTTATCTGTAAATGTTCCTTCTGGCAACCTTTTTGTCCAGATACAGTTCCCTGCCTTAGAAGGTTTTTCTTGTTAAAGTGAACAGAAAGAAACATATATTTGGTAGTCTCAGCCTCATACAGCCCTCAAACCACCCACAGACTGTTGTGATCCATATTGCATTAAAAAATTGACATAACATTGGTTTAAATATAATTGACTGGCTTTACTGTAACTAATGGGAGTCGTGGTGCATGGGTTTGTGTTTGCGGGGTTGTAGTATGCAGGGTTGTAGTATCAGATCTTTTAAAGTTTTTTTTAGACACTTAAGCAAGTGAACAATATAAGCTTAAACTACCACTGTTACATCAATTTTTTTAAATCTTGCCCTATATATCCCACCACAATAAACATCTGTGGTTGGTCATACACATGAATCCCATTCCTGGTTTTTGGCTACTACTGTTCAAAAGTTTGGGGTCATAAATAATTTAAAAATACTTTTATTCAGCAAGAACACGTTTAATTGAAAAACGTTGCAAAAAAGACTGGTACACAATGTTACAAAAGATTTCTATTTCAAATAAATGCTGTACTTTTGAACTTTTTATTCATCATAGAATCCTGAAAAAGGTTTGACAGTTTCCACAAAAATATTAAGCACAACTATTTTCAGCACTGATGATAAGAAAAAATGTTTCTTGAGCACCAAATCAGCAGATATTAGGATCTCTGAAAAAACATCATGTTCAGTTTCATAATGTGACACTGAAGACTGGATTACTGGATGCTGATCATTTAGCTTTGCCATCTCAGAAACAAATCAAAACGAAAAAGTATTATTTTTTTAATTGTATATTATTTCACAATATTACTTGGTCTTGTATATTTAATCAAATAAATGCAGTATTGACAAGCAAAAGAAAAAACAATTAAAAAATCTTAGAAACCCCAAACTTTTGAAAGATGCATGTCTATTCAGCACCAAAATTCTGACTGAAAAAATTAACTTCTTTATTACCCATAATACTGTTAGAACTACTAAAACACACAACCTGACACCTATATTCATGCTACATCTCTCATTAAACCTTTCATTGTCTTAATGCATAGGAGTCTTTGCAGACAGAGTGAGTTTGTGTTGTTCTGGAGTTATCACAGCCATTATCAATTATACCAGAACTTTTACTCCTGTGAGTATGGTATTCTCCAAAAGCCTGTGTTGCAAACTCTCTGTGCCAGGGTCATCTGTAATGGGCTCCATCTCTTTAACCTTGCTTTAACCTTTCGTCTGATGTCTTTCAATGTTAGTGTGTTAGTGGCTAGCGTGTTAAGCAGGCTATCAGGCTGATTAGCTGACAGTAGTGATTTAGCGGCTGCTGAGTAAGCCAGTAGCACTTTTAACAAAGTATATCTCAAAGCTTGAGCAAGCTCACGGTAACACTATACAACCTGTAATCCAATATAAAAGAATTAGAAACTGTAGTCTGTCACAAATGAGGGACAGTGAAGATCTCTCCGGTATTTAACAGCAAGAAATTGCCTTTATATAAGCGTTGCCCTTATGTAATATGCAAACCGTAAACAGCATCATGACTTTCATCCATCTCACAGCCTTTATTTACATATTTACATACAGTAGGGTTCATAAAATGAAGGATTTTGAATGATTAATGTCACAGATTTGTTTACTTTGAAACATTTCATATTAATTTTACCTTACCACATTTGTTTACATTTCCTGTTAAAAGTACTGTTTATTTCGAGGTTAAAATTTGATTTTAAATCCCAGACTTTTGACCCCTACTGCATGTCAACATTAAAACGAGTTTAGATCTAACATAGAATAAAATAAGATCTGATATATTTTGTTTTTCATTATAAAATATGTCCTTCACCTCATTCAGACATAATAACATGAATGGCAACATTTTTCACTTTGACTGCACATATGATTTAAACACAGACAGACATTTCATCTTTCTATGGCTAATGCTTGTGGAGGGTAAATGGGAGATGAGCACATGTGGAAAGGCAGCATCAGAATCAGAAGTGAAGGGAAACTCAGATCTATGATATCAATTGATTTAAAAGCATGGTAGTGGATTTGCCACAGAGCACATTTCTCCTCTACTGAGCAAAAACACTGGAAGTTCACTCAACACACTGAAACAAACACACACACACACACACATGTGGACACACACGCACCACTATGGAGGATAAACGTTCCATGCCAACATTTGTTATTTTACAGCAAGTGCTGTCAGCGCTGAATGAGGACCAGGAAGCAACCTCTGCATGGTTATTTTCACCATAACTAAGCAGTTTTGAAATATCAACAGCACTGTTAAATCAAACTTTTTGTTAAATTCAGACTATCCATTTGTAAATTAACAAAAATTGTTATAGAACAATATTTAATGTCGAAAGGGAACTAGAAAGAAAGAAAGAGAGAGAGAGAGAGAGAGAGAGGGTGAAGGAAGGAAAGAAAAAGATAGAGAAAGAGAGGGGGAGAGATAATGGAGGGATGGAAGAGGTTTAAAGCACGAGTGTTCTGCTCAGTGAGGTTTATACCTGTGTGTCTATGTGATAATGTCCAAACTGGAAGTTAAAGAAAGCAGAAAAAGAGTTAAATAATACACAAACACCATAGAGGAAGAGGAATTTATCCTCATGTTTTTCTCCAAGACGCCAGTTAACCCATATTTGACCAAGCAGGTCATACAGATATCAGTGTTTTCAGACATTAATAGAAGTCCTACTTTAATGAAAAAGTACATTTTTCTTAAAGCTTAGAGATCTCTCTACTGGGGTTCAGTGTAGAGGTGGTGTGCACTGAGCAGATGTGGACTCCTGATGTTCGATTAGTTTTAAATGGCCAACGAAACCAAATGAATTATCTTGGAATATCTTGGATTCTATTTTAAAGACCTTACGGAGGGTGCAGGAACACAGTCTGACAGTTTTCAACGTTTCAGCACTCTTAAATATTAATTGCTATTAAATATTCATTTTACCTAAAGTTGTTCTCTATCCCACAAAACATGCTGATGGAAGGATGTATGGGAACAACTCATTTGGGAACGAGCAGCTGTCACGCAGAGAATACAGAACAATAATTCGGTGTTCCTGCAGCCCATTAGGCTTCTCTTTATTAAGTATTTTATAGGCCTAATTACTATAGCTTAATATAAAAAATTATTATTCATTATGTAAATAAATTAGTCTATATATAGCTTATATTTTTTTAATCTAGAAAAGAATTGTACTTTTAGAACTGTTAATATAACGTTTAATTTTATTTTATTTTTGTCAAATTAAATAAGAAATAACGACTATATTCTATTGTAAGACATTCACTACAGAATACACCAGCATAACGTTTGTTCCCCTGCCTGAAAAGACACCTTTAACTTTCTAGTTTGTGTAGTTATTTATATTGTGCTACAAAGGTTTCTTCTAAGTCTTTTACTTATGTAGCCAAAAGTTTTTCTTTCTTTCTTTTATCTGCGACACTACCGCTGATACTCTTTCTGTCTGTGCGCTGCTGTGCATGTGGTGGTGCGTCTTACCGTTAGACCGTCGGACAATATTTTCCAGAAAAGTGTTTTGTGGGGCCACTAGTCCTCTGCGTCCCCCGGCCATCACGGCGGGTCATGCGCTCCTGTGAGAGGCCGGACCGGTCAGCATAAAGTACCCACACAGGTCTCCGGTGTGTCTGCCGTCCACATGCCGCTGTCGCATCCAGTGATGTGTGGACCCAGGGCTCTCCTCTCCTCCACCCCATTGAGACTCCACCATCGGCTTCAACTGGCGAATCAGCGCCATCTATCGACTCGTGTGAGGCAGCAGGTGTTCTTCTGTAAATCAATAGATGGCGCTGATTCGTCTTTTATTATACGTTATCAATTCCAGTATCTTGACGCCATCTGCCGGTGGATGTACTATTTTTTGCAACACTTTTCGTCTGTTATCATTTAATCACCCTCAAGTTATTTCAAAACTGTAGCCTAATAATAGATTTTTTTTCTGCTGAACATAGAAGAAGATGTTTTGAAGGCTGTGGGTAACCAAACAGATGCAAGTTGCCACTGAGAAAAATTAGTTCTCTAAATGTTTAGAAATACAGTATGTGTATGTATATATTTTGGGAGCAGATTTTAATTTTTTTCTTCAATTAAATTCAGCACCTTGTCAAAATAAATAAATAAATAAATACAATTTATATAGATTTTATTCTGCAGTCAAGTGCTGTCTGCAGATCTTGGTGATGTCACCCAAAAAAAGAAAAAAGAAAAACTGCAGCAAATTGGGATCCTGCATGACATGGGTTTGGTCATTAACCTTAAAAACATAAATATAATGATATTACAAAAAGACCTAGCGACCAAGACTACAAATATAGCTTCAAGCTATAACAAGTCCCTAGAACATACTTAAAACTACCTGTGTATTAATATCAGCAGCACCACTGAAAACGTCAACAAGGCTGTGGATGTCTTCAGAGACATGGCACAAAGGGCATTATTTATCAAAACTGAGACCCCCTTACCAGAATCTGGCTATAAATAATCAAACCTGTTATAGACCCCATCGCACACTATGAATGTGAGGTCTGGGGCCTATACTCACCATCCCAAAATCCACCGACTGTAGAGACTCTTCAGGTACTCTGCTTTTATGGTTGATGGAAAACTCCCATAAAAACAACAGAACCAAAAAAAAACAAACAAAAAAAAACACTTGTAATAAAAAAATAAAAATGGAGACATTACATCTCATGAAATCAAATTCTTTAATTTAAATGACTTTTTAAAGAATCATATTATGATGTGTTGTTAAATACATAATTTGTTCCAACTGATGAATTTAACAGCTTGTCATATAATTATAATCTTAATAACAAGATTTATATTACACTTAGTTTACATTCTGAGAAAATATTCATACTCTTAGGCTCCACAATAAGGCTTAACAGATATACTAACTTGCACCTTGCTGCAGTCACCAGCAAAAATAAAAATACCAAAAAATATTTTGATACTTTTTTTATTTATTATGGCTAACCATATCATATCACAATCATATTTGAACCATAACTAACTTGCATAGTGCTTATAATTTTTTGGAAGTTTCTGACTGCTTTTGACTGATTTTCAGTATAGCCTTAGGAAGCATTTTGAGATTTGACCTTTTGATCCATAGACCACCGGCAAACAAATCCACACAGGAAGTCATTGACCTTTACCACTCAGCCACTCGATTGTCACTGCAGCCAGAAAACTGAACTTTGGTTTTATATTATTTCGTTTATATAAACATGACAATGTTCATGGCCTAACCCCAGCCAGATATATATTAACATCTCAATCATCAATCATCTCATTCTGATGTCAGTCATTTTGAGCTCTAGATGCATGTGCAATGTTACACAAATTAGTTATCTTCTTGCCTCAGGGTGAGATGTTAATCTTATCAATCAGAGAAGCTGTAAATTTTCTGAAATCTTAATGACTTTCATCTTTCTCAGCATCTTTAATCATATCTAATCAGATTCAAGATCTGCACTCCTGAACCTCCAAACACACACAGCAAGAAAAACTGGTTAAGTATAATTTGCCTTCACTTGGCACTTGGATAATTGGCACGGTAATTCAGTCAGAACTCATTTGAGATCAAATAAACAAATTTTCAGTTCAGTTTAAATTATTGTATAGTGATTATCAGATTACATATTGCACTCTATATATATATATATACTGTATGTGTGTATAAATATATATATATTTATATATATGTGTGTGTGCATGTGTGTTGAGGTCTAAGTAGAACCTTCTAAACTTTATTTGCTTTGAAAAGTAATTGCACAATCTGTAGTGCACAAATTGTAGTGTCGCTCAGGACAACAGTCAAGAAAACATGTTATATCATCCTAAGACATAAAACCAGGCCCCGTTTGCGTAAACAAGTCTTGAGAACCATTTTGATCAGCTAGCTGTTAGCCAGTATTGCTTTCTGGATTCAAATTAGGCTATTTTAATGTATGTATTTTATTTATACATATTTATGTAATTGTTATTTAAAAATGATGACCAGTATTAAAGAAGAAAAATTGGATGCCTTGTAAGACTGGTCTATGTAGTTTATGCAACCGGCCACAGGACTATAGATAGCCAATATCTTTCCAATAAACAGCTTGATAAGATCTATAAAAAGAAATGCCATGCCATCTACCTTGAAACATGCAAATTAACAGGAGGCGTGTCTGAGTGATGAGGGACATTTCAGTCGTATATTAGACCAAGTGTTACTAAACGTTTCAACAGTTTTGTTCAGAACTGCTCTTTACTCCAAGTGGCTCTAAGCAGATGAACCAGAAGCAGATGATTCTTTCCATCATGGGAATAAAAGATCATACTTTCTCTTCCTGTGCACAGATTATGATCCTGGCTCTTCTAGCATGCAGGTGTTCAGCAGGTATTTAATCACTTTTGATATTCCACCACTCCGCTTCCACTTCCACCACTCTGTGTAAAGTTTCCTTAGATTATTTTTCTGAAATTGTAATGACTTGGTAGTATTTTAGAAATGATTTCCCCCTTTATCCTATACCGAGAGGTTATGAATTACTCTACCATTGAGCAGATGTGAGACTGCATGTGTTATGCACTTTCTATCTGTCTTCTTAGTCTTTAAATTCTAATTCTCCCAATGCAATATAGGTAATGCATTCACAGAAATGTATTGGTCACACAAGCTTTGCTTCCATGTCAATACAATGAGTCAAATCTGTTGATGTGTGCCATTGTCTTATCAGGGTTTGATATTGTGTTTCTGCAGTTGAATCTCTGCGTTGTGCTGTTTCATCCCCTTCACCCAGCACTCCAGTTTCTGGTAAAGGAATCTACAAGACTCTTGTGCATAAGACAACGAGAAAAGTAATTAACATCTAGTCTGGATATCAGTGTATAATTTGTCATATCATCCTTTTCGCAGTGCATTCTCTGAGGCCAGCTGATGTGTCCATGGTATCTGCACTGGTTTTGTCCGATGTGAAGAGGTGTGTTCAAATTTATGTCCAAATATAAGTGCATTAAAATATCAATTGTAAGCTTGAAAGGCTTACTAACATAGAGCAGCACATTAGTTTAACTAAAGTTAATTAATACCTAAATTCAGGTCAGGCTCTGATTTTAAAAGCTAAATATTAATCACACAGCTGTTTTTTGTCTGTTTTGTTATTCCATAATTAAAATGGGAACAGAATTACATAGTAAATAGAATATGAATTATATGTTTTTAGATCAAAAGAATTGTATTTAATTTGTTAATTTCCATAATTTAAATGCCATTATTATGCCACTCAAAACTATTAAATTGCGTGTTTTCTATGGCAGATCTGATGAAATTAGAGCCCTGAACATGCTATCTGGTAAGGTTTCAATATTATTCTATAGAAATAAACAGACACATAATACAGTACCATAACACGCATTTCGTTTTGTACTTGAACTGCATTCGAATACCATTGTTGAATCTGCATGGCTTTCAGTTACCTTTTTTTTTTTTTTTTTTTTTGACTGAGTAACACATTGATTGAGCTCACAAGGCCCTTCACATGCTTCTGATTGATTATCAGGCTTGATTAAACCAGATCGTTGCATAAAGGTTTAGGAAAGATTGAGCCTGAGTCCTTGAAATGAAAGTCAAGGCCAGAGGAGAGATACCCACGCAGCTATGTATGTGAACAAACAACACTCTGGTCTTTGAATGTTCATTTTCTGAGATAAATGACATGACCGAAAAAAATAGGCTGAAACATATCAACACATAAAACACATATTTTAGCCTAAATTGGTTTTTGAAAAGAGGAAATCCTTCAAACATGTCCCTAATCTCAATCAAATGTGATAATATTGTCTTATCTTCCACACTAAAGAACTTTGTTTTGGGTTTTGTGTCAGTTGGCCTGATATTATTGGTCTGTTAACTACTGTTTGCGATAGAGTTATCAATGATTGTCTGCTCTGATGTCCTCTGGAAAACCTCAAAGGACTACAGTTATCTTTATTTCTCCTCTTATGAATGCAACATTGTTTAGTGTTTCTGTAAATTCTGTTAAAGTTTCTCAACAGGAACTGTAAAGGTAACCAATTGTTAAGTCAATAAAACAGGTGCTGTGATGCATGCTAAGAACAACGTTTATGTGAGGTGAAGATGGTGATACAATGCTACTTATCTGAAAGAGAGACAGAAGGCCTCAGTTTTACAAATACAAAATAACATCTTTTCACTTTTCTACTTTAGAAATATTGTTCACCTTTAACCCAGATGTGACAACTGTTGTACCTGATCAAAGGTATCCTAGAAAGAAATTAATATCAACTATTTAATTACAGATGCTACATTTTCTGAATGTTTAAAATGACTATCTTTGTGTGACAGAAGCTTAATGGATCACGTAAAGTACATGGAGTCACTCAGCAGCCCCACTCAGGTAAACACAGTCAGGCCTTTTCATATGCGTTAGGAGCTGTGTTATTTTAAGGTTTTATTCCAGATGAGCTGCTCCCCACACTGGTATAAGTAGCGTCACATGTAATAATATTTTCCTGTGTTACGGACATGGCCATCTTTCATATCTACTGTAGTCACTGTCATTATAGTAACAGGTGCTATTCTCGGTTAGGCTTAATGCAAGAACAAAAAGGTGGACTTAAATCAGTTATTCATTCATACAGTAACAACGAATCACTAGAACGTTGTGAGTACTTAAACTAAGCTGTTATTAAATGCACTCGTCAAATTTGCAGGTTACATCGTTACATGAGTAGCCCAAGTGGCGACCTTAGCGAATATTTATTTATTTCGTTTATTCATTAATTCCACCAAATGCTTCGAAAAAACACGGATTCATTCAGGAACAAAACAACCGACTGTCTTTATGAACTAGTCAGTCGACTCTGAGTCATTTACGATCCAAACAATTTGAGTGTTTGAGAGTGAAATGATGCTTTATGACTGACGCGAACTTTCAAAAACGCAGATGCATTTAGGATGGAAACACTTGTTTCTTGCTCGTAGACGTAGACACGTAATGATTGATTAAGCTTGTCTTCATTTGGAAGTTTATTTATATATATGTATCTTTGGGAGGAGCAAATAGACAAACTGGTAATATTGTGTTTAAAATGTAAATGTACTCTATGAACTTAACTGTTGTATAAATCCAATATGAAACATTGCTTAAATAAACACTGTAAGGTAGACGTGTTATTTTATAAAAATGAGCAATCTACTCTGAGCCATTAACATCTCTTGTGCTGTCATTCTTGTTCAGTGGAAGTTGCTCCTGTTCTTCATACCAGTCGATGAGCTCTCTGTGTGTACGGACCAGGTCAGACATTTGACCACAAATCCTATCAACCTCTATTACTTATTAGTACATGGGACTTGGAAACAATCAAAGTACAGCTTTAATTCTATATTATTCTGCACTTGTACTTAGGACTTGAATGCAACCATTGATGCAACAGTTAATAAAGTTGAACAGACACTGGACTCTCTTCATAAGAAGGTAAAGACAGTCAATATCCTTCAAAAAAATAAGTATACTGAGTTTGTTTACTACAGCTTTCTTTCTCTCTAGTTGAAAAATACACTGGTCATGTTGTTGTTTGGAGTGGACTTTCACATGACCGGTCAGTGTGAGAACTTTCTTACAGTTCTGATAATATTCTGCAATGAGCAGTTTAGTTTAATAAGGTGTTTCTGTTTTTTAGAGTGTGTCAGTTCCAGTGTGAGGAAAGATATGATGAAAACAGACGCAGACTCGATACTATAGTACTCATGGCTTTATTGCAGGTACAGTACATATAATTTGTTTACCAAAACACAAACACTGGTACACGGGTGACTTTTGAATGTCTATGCTAAAATAGTTTTACATTTGTCAAACAGTATATATGTTTATTGAACAGGAATCTGTCAGTGCTCTTCTAGAGAGAAGAGGCTGGTTTGGTGACCGGGAAGATTTCAGCGTAATGCTTCAATCCAGTCCAGTGCACATCGAACTGTCAAACCCAGTAAGTCTGCAATACTCAGCCAGACAGCCAGACAGACAGATAGATGACACACAGACAGACGAATAATAAACATTATAGATGGCACAATTTGTATGGGTTTTACACAATATGCACAAATATAAATAATCTATTTCACATGTATTATGTTGAACTAAAAAAGTATTACATTTATAATAGTATAAAACAAATGTTTAATTAAATTGGTGCATTATTATATTGCACATGTATTGCATCAAGAACATTTATAAAGGCCAGAACCTCTAGTAATGAAATGTATTGTTTTAATAAAAGTGCACGTAAACTTGTGCATTTTACTTTGACTTGAGGATATTAAATAACCTAAAATGACTAAATATAAATCTAACCTTTGTAGTGATTGCGTCAGACTTGAGAGAATTTTATTTGTTTCTGAATCAATTTGCTCTTCTAAAAAACACAGATATGACTCACACAGTGCTGCAGAGACAAGCCCACTATAGCAATTTTTGTAAGGATAATTGGCATGTTATTAAGCAAAGTGGTACTTTTTTCTTGTTGTTTTCAGATCAAAGCCTTTACGTCGGACTCCTCACGTGACATAAGCTTGTTGACCTTACAACTCTGGACTAATTTGGTAAGTTAATATTATGCGTGTGTACATTGTTCCTTTAGATGTAGGGGTGAAATCCTGGACACTTACTTTCAAGTTATAAAAGTTCAAAGTGTTAAAGGCCCTGATGTGACT